>NC_140026.1:24247793-24444256 GCF_964263955.1 Coregonus lavaretus
ATTTTTATCCCCCCACTTTTGTTATGCATGGGTGGTCCAGGGAATCAAACCCACAACCTTGGCATTGTAAGCACCATATTCTACCAACTGAGCTACAGAGGACATAGACGTTTGCACATAGATGTGGACTGTATCGTTCTAACTAGGGATATATCAATACTTCAGAGAGTCAATGCCTCAGCAACAGTGACTGAACACTGCCTGGGGAGGGTGACATGGCCTAAAAAGGAGTCTGCGGCCCAGATATGATACTGTGCTGTACCTCCTCAGCCACCATAGTTCATCCTCCACTGCCTCAGGGAGAGGATATAATTAGATTTTGCCATCAGGCCATTTCATCTCAGGATATGAAAATGCTGTATGATCTTCGGAAAAGGTCACGTCTAATAGTGTTCAGAGAGGGACCATGTTTCATAGACAGCAGTATGGATTTATCAGAAAATGGGTAAAGAAAGAAAGAAAATGAAGACATTGCCTTAGACAAAGCCCTTCTCCCTATGTGGTCGCACTGTCCCCTCTTGTGCACAGTTAGAATATAATTGGACAAGTCATTAAATGAGTCACATTAACTAAATAGCTGCTCCCACTCTAATCCATATATCATGGGCAGAGCTAAAGACTCTCCATCTAAATGACTTCATAAGGAGTTAAATATGCTGACATCTTAGCATTAGCTGGCAGGAGTCTGATTAATCTCTTAACTCCAATTAATCATTGAGAATCTTTAAAAGCAAATGATTCGGGCCTTAAATGGGCTTTCTGGAATGGGTATTGTGCATACTTTCATTTTTAAACCCTAATGTGACTAATACGGTCAGCCTTTACGTGTTTGTTCTTCTTTGGTCCATTATCCCCATAGGCCTTAATGTATGTATCGCTGTTAGAGTCGGCCATATTGTGTTACTAATTGGTTGGGTTTACATGCTGAATCAGCACTGAAGTGTCTTGTTACATGATGGCTGAAGTCTACTCATCTCTACACTGCCTGAAAGAAGGCATCTGTCTGGCATTGTGTATGGCCGCAAGTCTGTGTGTGTGTGTATAGTGTTAAATTAATAAATTGTAATTTACCGCGGTTACCTGCAGTGCCCGTGTCTCTTCCTCTGCAGCAGAGGCGTGATACGAGAGGACCTGAGAATGACACACACAAACACACGCACACACACACAGCGACTGTTATCCTTAAAGTCAACACGATCGCTCTGACAGACTATACAAATAAAAAACGGATTTCACATTTTGGTAGCTGACACTTTCACAGATTTCCTCCCCATGAGATGTTTCTGACCTTCTCAGACAGACAGCTCTGCCAGCCAGCCAACCCCCCCCCCCCACACACACACACAGAATCTCACTACATCCTTCAAACCCAAGTCCCATCCATCCCTATCAGAGGCCTGTCATTGATAATTGGGGCAGAAAAACTGAGAAATCGTCCGACAGCTAGAAGAGGTCAGTCTTCGTGACGGCTACAGCGGCGCTGGAGAATGGGCTGAAGTGGTGGCTGCTGGGTAACGGCGGGGCAAGTGTCAGCTGCAGCCGAGAGGGAACGTCACCGGGGAGCCCTGACAGTGACAGCTCCAAAATAGAACAGTCAGGGAGAGGACAGGAGAAGGGGAGGACCGGAGGAGAGGAGGGGATACATACGTCATCGAGGGCTGAAGAGGTCTAGGATAGAGGTGGAGTTACGCTAGTTCTGTTTTAACGTGGGGAAGACTAGCCAGTTTTTCCTAATGGCAACCATCGATGTTACTCTCGATCCATCATGTTTAATGTCTCCATATTGTAGTTGCCTATAGAGGCACTGAGCTAGCATTATTATCATGAACCATTAGGATGTAAAACTCCAAACTGACCTGAGACCTGTGTCTCTTACCTCCAGTGTGACCTCCTGTTTGGCCATGGCTCTTTCCACTGTTTCATACATCTGAGTGTTCTGTATACCCAGGCCACAGAAGATGGCGAAGGCCTCCAGGAACTGTTCATCGTTTCGGTTGAAGGACTTCACCTTCCCCGATGCCTCATCCATCTTGTTCACCAACTGACACACACCTTGAGACCCGACATAGGGGGAAATGTTTGACACATATCAGGACGTTAATGACACATACACATGCACACACACACACCAGACAAAACATTGTACTGACACACACTCCAGACACTTAGAGGACAAAACTTTAGTTTGCTTCTCATTTTCAATATTCAATAGTTTGCTGTGAGGGACCTCTTGTCTGAAACTAAAAGCTCCATCTACTCCATGACTAATAGTCCCATAAATGTTTGTTGACAGCAAAGTTCCAATGAATAAAACACCTGCCCTCTCCTCAGCCTGGAGACCTAATTACTAATCACATCATAGGAACGTGTCATCGCCAACACTCTGATCCTTCCCAATTACCTTCAGCTGCCCTTTCTCCTACACATCCTGCTTGACATTATAGGTGGCTTAACTAATGCAAAGACATTAGTCACATGTTTTAATTTTAGTCATTTAGCAGAGGCTCTTATCCAGAGTGACTTACATTAGGGAAAATGTGATATTGCTTCAATAATGTCAGTGTCAGAGCTACTAAGAACATAGAATGTCCAAGTTTGAATCAATAAATGAATTCTAAGGAAATTAAGTTGAGAAGGGTAATTATGGTAATAAATGATATATTAAAGTCTAGGGGCAGTAGGTTGTCTTTTGATCTGAGTGTCTCCTGGACTCTTCAGGCAGTTGTTGGAGAGGCTAAAGGGGCCTGTTCTGTTTGATCACTGGGGAGTGGGGGGACATACATTATGGTTACACCACTGCCCAGCTAATTAATTTATCTATTTGTGCCTTTATTCATTCATGCAATTCAAATCTCTTTTACAAGAAATACCTGTTTAGGTCTTGTAATGGTCTCAGCTAATGATGTTTGGTTATAATGTAAATGATAATTATGCTAATGCGAAGGAATGTTTTAATGAATGAGAGGGAAGATTCTTGGCTGCGACTAATGAATGAGGATACAATAGGGCAATATCTGTAAACACAAACCATATGGAGGGAAAAGGAGAGAGAGAGAGAGAGACACAGACAGAGAGAGAGAGAGAGAGAGACAGACAGACAGACAGACAGACAGAGAGAGAGAGATAGAGAGAGAGAGACACACACAGACAGACAGAGAGAGAGAGAGACACACACAGACAGAGAGAGAGAGAGAGAGAGACACACAGACAGAGAGAGAGAGAGAGAGAGAGAGAGAGAGAGAGAGAGAGAGAGAGAGAGAGAGACAGACAGACAGACAAGGTACCTATGACTTTATCCTTCTTCCCATTCCTGATAGGAGTACAGAGCAAACTCTTGATCTGGTTACTGGGGTGTTCTGGGTTCTCACTCTGAAAGAAAACAAAGAATCATGACATGAGGCGCTGGACCCAAAAACAAGATGGCCGACATAGGATGAACATTCTGGAACAGATCATGTTCAGTACTGACCGTCCAGGGAAAGCGTTGGTCTTTGGTGACGTCAGAGATGTTCAGAGGCTCCATGGTGTTCTTCACGTACTGGGCATACATGTAGTTTATCTGACTCACGTCACAGTCCCTGTGGGGAACACAACATTGAAATACTTGTTTTATTAGACTGTTGACAACTTCTACATGATGTACACATAAACACCCCAAACATCCTTAGCGTATGACTGCTCTGTTCAGTTGGGTGGATCTCATCACATTGCCATTGCATTGATTGTATTGCATTGTACTGTTTTCTAAGCTTCAGTGAATAAGCATGTGAATAAGCCAGTGCTCTTCCTGATATGACGACTGGTGAGGCAGAACACTGGACTCTAGCCAGTGCTGAAGGCTCCATACCTGGACTTAAGAACATCTTGGCTGATTGTCAGACTGAACGGACTATGATTAAGCTTGAGCATGCCTGTCAAGGCACAATGATCGTTTCTATTATCTCAACTGATGCCAGTACAAACAGAAACATGCACAGCTAACACATTCATATACTGTATAGTATCCCAGTTGTACTACTGCATATGTCTTTAACGACAAGCTCTAACTGCAGCAGCAAAGCTGTGGCACGTTTGGAGAAGATGGCCAAAAGACCTTTGTTGCTTCGCTATGCACCAGCCCGGCGTGACAGGGGTGAGTGATATGTCTTTATTTGATCAACTCAGGGTAGGATTAAGGTTAAGGATTAAGAATCGTATGCAGTGAATTTGAAGTTTAAAAAACGTAAACTCTTCTCAAATATGGTTCGCAGTCGCACACTGTTACTCTGATGTGTGTGTGAGAGTGATTGTGACTGTGTGTTGACCATCCTTATTAAAACGATCACATCTGAGCCCTCGTTTAGCTACATTAGCCGTGATTAGATGGCACTAGAAACTAATGAGAGAGAATGTGATGGAATTGGCTGGAATGGTGCTGGATGGGACAGCGTGTGTGTGTGTGTGTGTGTGTGTGTGTGTGTGAGTGAGATCACAGGTTAACAGCAGGGGATGGATTCCACCTCCACTAGAATATTCCAGTACACAGGACACAAAGTAAAGCAGAGAAGACCTCATCTAAAAAAGAATCCTTGGACGTACAGTCTTTTGGCTAATTATCACAAGCTGGCCTCAACTCAACTTTTATATTAGGAACATCGAACCTAAAAAGGAAACTGTGACTATACATTGAAACTTAATTTCAATATAAAAGGTACAATTAATCTTCCAATCAAACAAATAACCCAGGAATTTGGAGGATCGATCAATCAATCAATCAAACAAGCAAACAAACACTACTAGAGATAATTGTACCAAATCAGCTTCAATGAGTAATAGGATTGCATCAATTCAGAACAGGACTGAATTTCCTCTCTGTGACACTCCTCTACTCCATGCTGTGTAGCTTCGGCCTCCTTCGCCCAGGGCTAATGTCAAGTGTGTGTGTGTGTGTGTGTGTGTGTGTGTGCCCGCGTGCGTGCGTTCCTAAAAAGCCTCCCACCGACAGTTGACCACGGAGTCAAAGCTAACATCCTGTAGTTAGCTGTATCCCATTTGGCATTGGCCCCACGTGAATGGAGTGCTACAAATGACTGCCTCTTCAGACAGGAGTGGTCCTACAGTATACACAGAACATCCTATTTAGCCCATTAGAAGATATAAACAGAGTAGAAAGCGTTTGGGTCAGCCGAGCCAGAATGTAAAAGAATGAGACCCAATGGGGGGAAAGGCAACCGCGTCTGCTTCACCTCACTTCTGTCCCCCTGAAAGTCTCTCTGTCTCTTGCCTGAGAGCATGCCCTCGCTTTCTGTCTTTCTCAATTTCTCTATGTCTCTCTCTCTAGGACAAGTGCACACACTCTCAGACAGACAGACACACGCAACACACACACACACAGACACCACACACACACACACACACACACACACACCATCCCACTACCCACGCTCCCACCCATATACAATCCTATTGTAAATGGCTGTGAGATGTGAGTTAGTGAGGTGGTGATAGAGATTGAAGTGAACAGTAGGCACTCCGCTGCCTGGCTGGAGGGCTCTGAGACGTACCAGAACAAATCACAAATCTCCCCCCAGGATCAGGCTAAAGGGATTTACCTCCCCTCCACATTTAAATGTAAGGCTTATTTATTTTCCCCTGGCAGAGGACGAACAGCTAACCGCTCTCTCTCCCCCTGTCATCTCATCCTCCCTCTCCGTCTGTCTTTTCTCCCCCGTTAGAGAGATCTGATAAGCTCACCACCCCCTAATCCAGATTTTTTGGATGCTTTGTTGGTAGTTTGTGATGTATGAGCACACAACAGCTTGTGTGGTATGAACCCAATTGGAGCGCGAACCCATTACTTTTAGGTGATTGTGATCTACTGCTTACGGTCCCTACAGCACAGTTCCCTGTGCCAACCAGACAGAAAAAATTGCCAATTTCTGTTCCATATAGTCTGCAACCATATAATCTATAGATATAACATTGCTAGCTATAACATATACATACTATTGCCATTTTATTCTTGCAACCAAGAGCGGTTTAGATAAAAATAAGACAAATCGTATTTCACCTTAACTGAGTTCTATTGAGTTTAATTCAATTGAGTTCCAAGTCATTAGCCCCAGATCTTGGAGAGCATGTAGAAAGAAGACATGAAGTTGAAGGGTTGTTCACTGATTGTAAAAGACAACACTTGACTTGCCATCTCCCACATAGACCCCCCCATTGAATTCCCTCTATTGGACTCTGTAGCGTTGCTTATTGAAACATGAACCTTAGCTACCCACATGTGCAACCAATACAGCCTGTCAGGCAGCATGACTAGCGCATAGATCTCGGCTGAGTCTTTGGCTTCCGACTTCAAAACAGCCGTGTCTGTGCATGACGTGTACTCGTTAGGCCGATCTCTGAAAGCCTTCCAAAGGGAAAGACAAATCTCCCTTCATCGTAATAGGTTGCTCCTAAACAGATTGTGATGGAAGAGCTGTCCAATGAGTCTTAAAAGGGGTTCTTAGGTACCTTTTCAGCGTTCTTATATCAGACCAGAAGTACTCCTCTAACAGGGATAGGGTCGTAGCTCGTGATCTGATGTCAAGGCTCTTGCCAACGGGATGATGCAGGATTTTTCTTGAAACGTAAGAGATCTCAGAGGACCTTGAGTCAGCTCTGTTAAAGTCAGAGAGGTCTCGACTAAACATCATAGCTAGGGCCAGGAGCATTTCCTGACCATATGACCTTTCACCTGACACGGAAAAACTCCTGGCCCTACCCGCATCCCGCATCCCGCTACCCACGCTCCCACCCATATACAATCCTATTGTAAATGGCTGTGAGATGTGAGTTAGTGAGGTGGTGATAGAGATTGAAGTGAACAGTAGGCACTCCGCTGCCTGGCTGGAGGGCTCTGAGACGTACCAGAACAAATCACAAATCTCCCCCCAGGATCAGGCTAAAGGGATTTACCTCCCCTCCACATTTCAATGTAAGGCTTATTTATTTTCCCCTGGCAGAGGTCGAGCAGCTAACAGCTCTCACTCCCCTCCTCATCTTGTCCTCCCTCTCATTCTACCTCTCCGTCTCTCTTTTCTCCCCCCATTAGAGAGAGCTGATAAGCTCACCCCCCATTCCAGATCTTTGGGATGCTCTCTTTCTCTGCCCCCCTCTCTCAAAGGCCTACTTTTTAAAATTTAATTTTACCTTTATTTAACTAGGCAAGTCAGTTAAGAACAAATACTTATTTACAACGACAGCCTACACCGGCCAAACCCAGACGACGCTGGGCCAATTGTTCGCCGCCCTATGGGACTCCCAATCACGGCCGGTTGTGATACAGCCTGGAATCGAACCAGGTGGTCTGTAGTGACGCCTCAAGCACTGAGATGCAGTGCCTTAGACCGCTGCGCCACTCGGGAGGGTTGTAGGGATGGCAGTGCCTCAATTATATCAGGAGCCCCTACAAAGACAATCACTCAATACTTACAGTACACTCAACTCAGTAGAGATTACGATTGAGAATTAGTATTTTTCTTTAATTCAAAGCACTTTACATTGTATGGCGTAACTCCCAGCCTTCTGTCATCAGAGTAATATCACCCACCAGCCATATATCTCATATTAGACGGTATTGGGAGGAACAACCCGTTTCAAATTAGTCATGTTTAACAGTTAGCGGTTATCACCTTACCTTTTGGGGACGTCCATGGCCTCTCCCAGCTCCTCGTATTCCATGTGAAACACGCTGGAGAAGGAGTTCTGGAACACAGAACCACCACAGCGGTTATTTACCTTACAGCGGCCATTACTGACAGAGGGAGAGTAGGGAGAGAGAGACATGCCAGCCCAGCGGGCGCTGTGGCTTAGCTAATGCTATTAGTCTCCAGTGACAGTACACACAAATTCAGCATAGCATAGACCTCAGAGAGAGAGAGAGAGAGAGAGAGAGAATGTGTGTGTGTGTGTGTGTGTGTGTGTGTGTGTGTGTATCATGACGTGTGTGTGAGAGTTTTCATTCAGGACATATCAGGTTCCCCGCTCCTATCCAAACGGTAATAATTGAGGCACTGCCATCCCTACAACCCTCTCTCTGCCCGCTCCCAAATAAGAGAGGGAAGTTGATATATTACACATCAGGCCTTGCCAGAAGCTGAGTTTATTACAGCATTCCAGGACTCACGGTTACTCCCTTATAGGGACTTGTTTTCAACCTGCACTCCCCTAGCAAAGGATCCTTTTTCCATGTTTAAGAGCTGGGAGGGTGAGACAGGATGTTTGGATTCTGAGTAAGTCATTCACATGACATTGAGGGGGAGAAGTCGTGTTCGTTCGGGGGGAAAAGAAAGATCGCCTTCACTTTCTATCACGGGGTGTCATTAGTAAACTACGTTTACGCTTTTATCCTGTCAGGGAACGTTTACACCAAGTCCTATAGGTTTACTCTATGGCTTTTGTCTTAGACGTAGGGGTATATACATCCAACTATATCAGCAGAGTGTTCAGCTCAATTTTATACAGTCCCGTGTAGCTCAGTTGGTAGAGCATGGCGTTTGCAACGCCAGGGTTGTGGGTTCAATTCCCACGGATAAGAGCGTCTGCTAAATGACTAAAATGTAAATGTGAAAATAGCAACAGCACAGGGGACCTTTAACGAGATATGTCATGCACAGTTTTGTTTTTAATGTCTCGTTATGTGTCGGACCCCAGTAAGACTAGCTGTCGCCATTGGCGATCCTAATATACTGAACAAAAATATAAAATATATAAAGATTTTGCTGAGTTACAGTTCATATAAGGAAATCAGTCAATTGAAATAAATTAATTAGGCCCTAATAGATGGCTTTCACATTACTGGGCAGGGGCCCACCCACTTGGGAGCCAGGCCAACCCACTTCCCGCAGGTGAAGGAGCTGGATGTGGAGGTCCTGGGTTGGCGTGGTTACATGTGGTCTGCGGTTCTGAGGCAGGTTGGTACTGCCAAATTCTGTAAAACGACGTTGGAGGCAGCTTATGGTAGAGAAATGAACATTCAATTCTCTGGCAACAGCTCAGTTGGACATTCCTGCAGTCAGCATGCCAGTTGCACGCTCCAGACAAAACTGCACATTTTAGAGTGGCCTTTTATTGTCTCCTCCACAAGGTGCACCTGTGTAATGATCATGCTGTTTAATCAGCTTCTTGATATGCCACACATGTCAGGTGGATGCAGTGGTCTAAGGCACTGCATCGCAGTGCTAGCTGTGCCACTAGAGATCCTGGTTCGAATCCAGGCTCTGCCGTAGCCGGCCGCGACCGGGAGACCCATGGGGCGGCGCACAATTGGCCCAGCGTCGTCCAGGGTAGGGGAGGGAATGGCCGGCAGGGATGTAGCTCAGTTGGTAGAGCATGGCGTTTGCAACGCCAGGGTTGTGGGTATGAAAATAAAAAAATAATGTATGCACTCACTAACTGTAAGTCGCTCTGGATAAGAGCGTCTGCTAAATTACTAAAATGTAAATGTAAAAATTATCTTGACAAAGGCTAAAATGCTCACTAACAGGGATGTAAACAATTCCGTGCACAAAATTTGAGAGAAATAAGCTTTTTGTGCGTATGTACCATTTCTGGAATCTTTTATTTCAGCTCATGAAACATGGGACCAGCACTTTACATGTTGCGTTTATAATTTTGTTCAGTGTAAATAAAAAATGTCTGTAATTGTTTGGCATAATAACTAATCCAGGTTGTTTATAAAGTTCCATGTCAGGCAGACGAATCCCAGTCGCCTTATCTGGCCTGGTTGGTTATACATATCACATCTGATACAGCTCTCGGTTGGGTTCAAGTCAGTGTCCGACCCAAAACAACATTGAGATGTATCTTTTTTAAAGAGGAGAGTTTTAACGGCAGGAGAGCATTCTGACCTCTCGTCGGGTGAGCCACATGTCGGATCGTATCAGATATCACGTAAAACCACCCCAGCGTCGCCACTTCTACAGCTCAGTGGATAATGTTTACAACTTCCGTAGACAAGTCACAGAACTTAGTTAATGAGGTTTCGGAGCTCTGACTTGGCAAACGATTCGGAGGCTTGTTTAAAGGCTTGCTTTGTCATTTACTGGACTTAGCTTGTAGAGTGGAGTTTACACAGAGGGACATTGTATGTCTTTGTTGAGTTTGTGCAAACCTTTACATTGACATAAGCATATGGGCTTGTCATACAGATATACACTAAAAGCTTCCAAACTCCTATTTCTAGAAAAGGTATAGCTCTTCTAAGAAGTAATGTCTCTACAGTGAAAAAAGCCATATATTATTCATGGCAAATTCTTGGGAAATGCATCCCTTCGTTGTTAGTATAAATGACAAGTGTTACTTTAACCCTTTACACTCATGGGAAATGGCCTATATGGATAAGGCTAAATTGAAATGTGTTTCTTACAGAATAAATATGAAAAACATATGCATAAGCATGGTAGCAATTGAAAGAGAACAGTCCCCTGTAGCTCAGTTGGTAGAGCATGGCGCTTGCAACGCCAGGGTTGTGGGGTCGTTTCCCATGGGGGGCCAGTATGAAAATGTATGCACTCACTAACTGTAAATCGCTCTGGATAAGAGCGTCTGCTAAATGACTAAAATGTAAAACAGTTCACCTGACACAAGATGGAATTTTACAGTACACGGTTGATTGTATGTGCATTTTACATTTACTGTACTTTTCACCGCATTTATTGATAACGAAATCTGAAAATACTCATGATACATTCAGTAACATGAACATGTTGATGTTTACACGATCCAAAAATGGCCCATCATAAATCGAAATCTGGGTCAGGTGGGCATCATTTGAAAGCTTGTTCTATCGCCAACATGATCTTACAGTGTTAGGGCAATTCAGGGAAACGGATCGCAATTTTGGTGTGCATAGAAAGGAGGCATGAGTGCATTGAGGTGTGTGTTCTGCTGCAAACTTCTTCACAATACACAAACATAGGCTCATTCTGTTCAGAACAACCCAGGGTATGACGCCACGCCATCTAGTAACTGTACATCAAAGATAGTGATCATAAACGTTGACACTGTATATGACACAAGTTTTAGGATATGGAAATGTGAAGTGCTCATTTGGACTCACGGGTGTTTGGCTTGCTTGTATGACATCAAAGATGTATTTATTATAATCCTCAACGTCTCATCACTCGAAATACATAGAGCCCAATTAGCAGGTGGGATGGGGGCAACTTCTTGTTGCGTGCGGTGCTCAAGTTCAGAACAGCTGTCAGTCAAAACCCATACAGAGCTGTGAAGTGGAGACCCTGAGCTCTGATGTCATGTATAGCATGTTACTGTGCAGCCACTGCGTTCTAATTTAGGCGTTTATTAGAGAGAGAGAGAGAGGGGCAAAGGTAGAGAGAGAGAGAGAGAGAGAGAGAGAGAGAGAGCGAGAGAGAGCGAGAGAGAGAGAGCGAGAGAGAGAGCGAAAGAGAGAGAGGCAAAGGGAGAGAGAGAGAGAGAGAGAGAGAGAGCGAGAGAGAGCGAGAGAGAGAGAGCGAGAGAGAGAGAGAGAGAGAGAGAGAGAGACAGAGAGCGAGAGAGAGAGCGAAAGAGAGAGAGGCAAAGGGAGAGAGAGAGAGAGAGAGAGAGAGAGCGAGAGAGAGCGAGAGAGAGAGAGCGAGAGCGAGAGAGAGCGAGAGAGAGAGAGAGAGAGAGAGAGAGAGAGAGAGAGAGAGAGCGAGAGAGAGAGAGAGAGACAGAGAGCGAGAGAGAGAGCGAAAGAGAGAGAGGCAAAGGGAGAGAGAGAGAGAGAGAGAGAGAGAGCGAGAGAGAGCGAGAGAGAGAGAGCGAGAGAGGCAAAGGGAGAGAGAGAGAGGAGAACCAGCTGGCCTGGCAATGAGCAACACACACACACAGTAACCTGGACGGCTCCCTATTTGAGGCAGTTGTTTGGGCCAGTTGCTGCAGTACTAATGAAGCTACAGTGATAAAACAACCTTTATAGCCCAAGCTCTAATCTTTGACCAACAATACATGTATCTACTGTTCCATCCTCCCTGAAGGCTTGTGTCAGTGTCCTTTCTGGGCTTATTTAGATAAGACAACCCTCACAACCCTCATAAAACCAAATAACAACTGAAGGATGATCCGTGTTGCCTATGCTATTAATATCGACTGTTTATGGACATAAGCATTATAGCCTAAATACAGTACATGGACTTAGGAAGTATGTCTGTTTTTGATCACAGACTCATATCTTTGTCAGTTATCAATAACAATGACAGCTGCCTGTGAAATGTTACTCTAACAGTAATTAAGAGTAGGTCTGCTTCTAACTACCGTGGAAGATGGATGGCTCTGATGATTTCTGCTCGTTTGCTGGGTAAATATTATGGAGTTAGCGTCTTGGCCAAGGTGTGCTGTGCAGTTGCAGTTGTTTGTTTTACTTGCACCCAAACACATGTCTGCAGCAAAAGTACACAGCACAAACATGGGTATGCATACACACACGCACATAAACACACGCATACATACACACACACAAAACACACAGAGTAGGCGCATCGAGATTGATTAACTTTGACCAGAGGGCCACTCTTATTTCAGTGGCATTGGACAAGTCCCTTTCTCCCCTTGTGATTGTGAAGTTGACTCATTTCGGCAAAAACACATTCCGCCTTGGACAGAAAAGCTTCTAGGTCCCTTCAGTAAACTCTGTCCTTTCTCCCTCACAGAAAACGTATAAGCTCTGGGCTTAGCGTCTAGCATTCTCCTCTCCGGCTTGCTCACTGCAATAAATCACACTCCTTGTCATAGCTAAACGTCCATATTTCAATGTAGTGAGCGTGGGAGGGGGGGGGGGGGTGTAAGTGGAGGGAAAGGGAGTGTGTGTGTGTGTGTGTGTGTGAGAAAGGGGAGTGGGGGTATGTGGGTGTTTGTTTGTGCAAGCATGGGTGGGTGTGAATGTTGGCGTGTGTGCGTTTGTGTGCTTCTCAAAAAGCATTATGATTGCCTGCTTGGCAGGTGTAAATTAGGGGGTGATTCAATGAGTGAGGATGTGCCTCTACCTGTGGATCTGTTCTAAAAGACAGTCGTTTCAGTATAAGTCCATGTAGATGCTCTCCTCTCTCCCACCCAGCTACAGACACCCAACACTGGGCTTCTTCAGAGCGAAGAGGTGCTGGTGGATGGATGTCTTTTTTACCACCCTGTGTGTGTGTGTGCTTGCATGCGTCCAAGTGTGTGTGTATGTGTGTGTACGTTCATTCGTGCACGCTTGCGTGTATTCCGGTGTTTGTGTAACAGGGTAGAGGGTAGGGTAGATTAAGACAGGCAGATAGTGGTACAGTAGCTTTCCATAGCCACCAACAGTCACATTACTCTATGTACTAGTTTCCATAGCCACCAACAGTCATATTACTCTATGTACTAGTTTCCATAGCCACCAACAGTCATATTACTCTATGTACTAGTTTCCATAGCCACCAACAGTCATATTACTCTATGTACTAGTTTCCATAGCCACTAACAGTCACATTACTCTATGTAGTAGTTTCCATAGCCACCAACAGTCATATTACTCTATGTACTAGTTTCCATAGCCACTAACAGTCACATTACTCTATGTACTAGTTTCCATAGCCACCAACAGTCATATTACTCTATGTACTAGTTTCCATAGCCACCAACAGTCATATTACTCTATGTACTAGTTTCCATAGCCACCAGCAGTCACATTACTCTATGTACTAGTTTCCATAGCCGCCAGCAGTCATATTACTCTATGTACTAGTTTCCATAGCCACCAACAGTCATATTACTCTATGTACTAGTTTCCATAGCCACCAACAGTCATATTACTCTATGTACTAGTTTCCATAGCCACCAACAGTCATATTACTCTATGTACTAGTTTCCATAGCCACCAACAGTCATATTACTCTATGTACTAGTTTCCATAGCCACCAACAGTCATATTACTCTATGTACTAGTTTCCATAGCCACCAACAGTCATATTACTCTATGTACTAGTTTCCATAGCCACCAACAGTCATATTACCCTATGTACTAGTTTCCATAGCCACCAACAGTCACATTAGTCTATGCACTAGTTTCCATAGCCACTAACAGTCATATTACCCTATGTACTAGTTTCCATAGCCACCAACAGTCACATTACTCTATGTACTAGTTTCCATAGCCGCCAGCAGTCATATTACTCTATGTACTAGTTTCCATAGCCACTAACAGTCACATTACTCTATGTACTAGTTTCCATAGCCACCAACAGTCATATTACTCTATGTACTAGTTTCCATAGCCACCAACAGTCATATTACTCTATGTACTAGTTTCCATAGCCACCAACAGTCACATTACTCTATGTACTAGTTTCCATAGCCGCCAGCAGTCATATTACTCTATGTACTAGTTTCCATAACCACCAACAGTCACATTACTCTATGTACTAGTTTCCATAGCCGCCAGCAGTCACATTACTCTATGCACTAGTTTCCATAGCCACTAACAGTCATATTACTCTATGTACTAGTTTCCATAGCCACCAACAGTCACATTACTCTAGGCACTAGTTTCCATAGCCACCAACAGTCATATTACTCTATGTACTAGTTTCCATAGCCACCAACAGTCACATTACTCTATGTACTAGTTTCCATAGCCGCCAGCAGTCATATTACTCTATGTACTAGTTTCCATAGCCACTAACAGTCATATTACTCTATGTACTAGTTTCCATAGCCACCAACAGTCATATTACTCTATGTACTAGTTTCCATAGCCACCAGCAGTCACATTAGTCTATGCACTAGTTTCCATAGCCACCAACTGTCATATTACTCTATGTACTAGTTTCCATAGCCACCAACAGTCATATTACTCTATGTACTAGTTTCCATAGCCACCAGCAGTCACATTAGTCTATGTACTAGTTTCCATAGCCGCCAGCAGTCATATTACTCTATGTACTAGTTTCCATAGCCACCAGCAGTCACATTAGTCTATGTACTAGTTTCCATAGCCGCCAGCAGTCATATTACTCTATGTACTAGTTTCCATAGCCACCAACAGTCAAATTACTCTATGTACTAGTTTCCATAGCCACTAACAGTCATATTACTCTATGTACTAGTTTCCATAGCCACCAACAGTCATATTACTCTATGCACTAGTTTCCATAGCCGCCAGCAGTCATATTACTCTATGTACTAGTTTCCATAGCCACCAGCAGTCACATTACTCTATGCACTAGTTTACATAGCCACCAACAGTCATATTACCCTATGTACTAGTTTCCATAGCCACCAACAGTCACATTACTCTATGCACTAGTTTCCATAGCCACCAACAGTCATATTACCCTATGTACTAGTTTCCATAGCCGCCAGCAGTCATATTACTCTATGTACTAGTTTCCATAGCCACCAACAGTCATATTACTCTATGTACTAGTTTCCATAGCCACCAGCAGTCACATTACTCTATGCACTAGTTTACATAGCCACCAACAGTCATATTACCCTATGTACTAGTTTCCATAGCCACCAATAGTCACATTACTCTATGCACTAGTTTCCATAGCCACTAACAGTCACATTACTCTATGTACTAGTTCCCATAGCCGCCAGCAGTCATATTACTCTATGCACTAGTTTCCATAGCCACCAACAGTCACATTACTCGATGCACTAGTTTCCATAGCCACCAACAGTCATATTACTCTATGTACTAGTTCCCATAGCCGCCAGCAGTCATATTACTCTATGCACTAGTTTCCATAGCCACCAACAGTCACATTACTCGATGCACTAGTTTCCATAGCCACCAACAGTCATATTACCCTATGTACTAGTTTCCATAGCCACCAACAGTCACATTACTCTATGTACTAGTTTCCATAGCCACTAACAGTCACATTACTCTATGTACTAGTTTCCATAGCCACCAACAGTCACATTACTCTATGTACTAGTTTCCATAGCCACTAACAGTCATATTACCCTATGTACTAGTTTCCATAGCCACTAACAGTCACATTACTCTATGTACTAGTTTCCATAGCCACCAACAGTCACATTACTCTATGTACTAGTTTCCATAGCCACCAACAGTCATATTACTCTATGTACTAGTTTCCATGGCTACCAGCAGTCACATTAGTCTATGTACTAGTTTCCATAGCCGCCAGCAGTCATATTACTCTATGTACTAGTTTCCATTGCCACCAGCAGTCATATTACCCTATGTACTAGTTTCCATAGCCGCCAGCAGTCATATTACTCTATGTACTAGTTCCCATAGCCACCAACAGTCATATTACTCTATGCACTAGTTTCCATAGCCGCCAGCAGTCATATTACTCTATGTACTAGTTTCCATAGCCACCAGCAGTCACTTTACTCTATACACTAGTTTCCATAGCCACCAACAGTCACATTACTCTATGTACTAGTTTCCATAGCCACTAACAGTCATATTACCCTATGTACTAGTTTCCATAGCCACTAACAGTCACATTACTCTATGTACTAGTTTCCATAGCCGCCAGCAGTCATATTACTCTATGCACTAGTTTCCATAGCCACCAACAGTCACATTACTCTATGCACTAGTTTCCATAGCCACCAACAGTCACATTACTCTATGTACTAGTTTCCATAGCCACTAACAGTCATATTACCCTATGTACTAGTTTCCATAGCCACTAACAGTCACATTACTCTATGTACTAGTTTCCATAGCCGCCAGCAGTCATATTACTCTATGTACTAGTTTCCATAGCCACTAACAGTCACATTACTCTATGTACTAGTTTCCATAGCCACCAACAGTCACATTACTCTATGTACTAGTTTCCATAGCCACCAACAGTCATATTACTCTATGTACTAGTTTCCATAGCCACCAGCAGTCACATTAGTCTATGCACTAGTTTCCATAGCCACTAACAGTCATATTACTCTATGCACTAGTTTCCATAGCCACCAACAGTCATATTACTCTATGTACTAGTTTCCATAGCCACCAACAGTCATATTACTCTATGTACTAGTTTCCATAACCACCAACAGTCACATTACTCTATGTACTAGTTTCCATAGCCACTAACAGTCATATTACTCTATGTACTAGTTGCAGTTTTGATCTGAACAGACAAGCCAAGTCCCATTCAGTTCTGTTTCTCTCATAATCATAGGAGGCAGGGAGAACACAAACAAGCAGTTCTAGAATAATGTTCCTCATTGTCTAGTGGACTGGGCTCAATGCAGCCATTCATTTTTCTCTATTACAATGGCATTTCATATTTCCCCCACTAACAAGGGAACAAAACAGCCTTCCATTGTTAACGCTGATTGCATCGCAAGTACTCGGCTAAATGCTGAGGGCCTCTCAATTGATGTTGTCAGGATAGTTGAACCCAAAATATACATTTGTTCAATGTTTTCGTACAAAAGTGGCAGATCTCAGTCCAAATTCCATGCCGTCTGTATTGAAAATTCAATAGAGTAGGACTAGGTGAAATCCATAGATCTTGATCCCGAATGAATGGGAATTATTTCGAACTATCTCTTTACTAAGCACCATCCTTCGTCCCAACGATATTGAAGATGAATGTGTGTCAATGGGCTGTCTGAATAGAAAACCCAAAGGTATTCAAGGCTGGAGCTACACAAGAGGACTACAGAATAGAATGGGTCTCTATAGAACACTGTGGGAGTCCTGCAGTTATTCTCACTGAGACATGTCTATTTACTGTCAATCCAATCTCTTTCATTTTCTCTTTTATAATTCCTGTCTTTCTTTCTCTTTTATAATTGTTCTCTCGCTCACCATGAGACTGTAAACAAGGTGGACTGTGCTGCCCTCTCCGCCTACCCAGTGTCAATCAAAGCACTCATCCCTGTATTTGTCTCTTTCTGTCATTCTGTGAGACCTCTGTTCATTCTCTCTTTTATCTCTTTGAATGTGTGTCCGTGTGTGTATGTTTGTATGTGTGCATTCGGGCGTGCGCACCTGTGTGTGTGCACGTGCAAGTATCAGGTACATGCCCAGATAGGGGTCTACCTGTGCCCGAGCACCTGTCCCTTTGCCTTCCCACTTGCCAAGTGCCCTAAAAAGGGTGGTGGTATTAAACCTTTTTTTCTTCTGTTTTTGTCATTGTTGTTCTGAACCCAGTGCCCTTAAGTCGTTGTGACGTCGTCAAGTTCGCCACCCCTACACTGTTTGTTGGTCTGCCTTGTTCGGAGCTCACGTGCACCCAGTTGTGCCTTTTTCTCAGTCTGCCCTGTACGTAGACTGCCCTGTACATAGACTGCCCTGTACGTAGACTGCCCTGTACGTAGACTGCCCTGTACGTAGACTGCCCTGTACGTGCATGGCTTGAGATGTGGTCACCGGTCGAGTGTGTGTAGCAAGCTCCCTAGTTTAAATATCCACAGTACTGCCACAGCAGCTAACATTTTATTAACACTTGATAACACTTGATTTCCATCATCGACAATATACAGTCTGGTTGGCTGATACCGCAGCAGAGAGAGGCAGAAATCAACAAAAGCGTCTGAATCAACGACCCTCCGACCCAACTCCATCCCTTCTTCAGTCTGGAGTTGGACGTGTGTCAAAGCAGCAGCAACACAGGTAGTCTAGACTCTAGCTAACCACAATATACTAAAATATCCACACAAGCCAGCCTGTCATATATCATGAGTTAGAAGATTAGGAATATTATATTATTAAGTTATTATTTAAGAGCATTGAAGATAAAACACAATCAGTAAAAAATAATATTGAGCTAGCTAACTAGCAGATTGAACATCAATTTATTTTAGGTCATTTAGCAGACGCTCTTATCCAGAGCGACTTACAGGAGCAATTAGGGTTAAGTGCCTTGCTCAAGGGCACATCGACAGATTTTTCACCTAGTCGGCTCGGGGATTAGAACCAGCGACCTTTCGGTTACTGGCACAACGCTCTTACCCACTAAGCTACCTGCCGCCCTCAATGATCAGCTGATAGCCCACCCTCTTTTCCCGATGTCAATCATGTCTATAGGAGGCACTGTATAGCTTGCTTACAATGTGTGATGAGTGTTGTTACAGAAATAAATAGGCCTATGCTCAGAAATTGTTAAATCTTCGCTACAGAGGCAGTTAGTATGTTATGAATTTCGAGATATGAATGATGAAAGTCATCATTTCACCAGTGGGTGCCCTTTTTCCATTTTAAGCACCTGCCCTCTGAAAGTTCTGTGTACTTCCCTGGCAAGCATGCATGTGAGTGTGTGTGTGTGTGTGTGTGTGTGTGTGTGTGTGTGTGTGTGTGTGCGTGCGTGGGCGCATATGTGTGCGCACATGTGCATGTGCGTGTTTGCGTGTGCACGTGTGAACTCACCGTAGAGTCTCCGTCAGCTATGAAGACAGTGCAGCCCTGGGCCTGCATAAAGGAGAGGATGGTTCCTGCTATCTTCCTCAGTAACACCTCGAGAGACTGCTGCTCCTCAAAGATCAGACTGGCCAGGTCCAACAGCACCTGGGGGAGACATACATAGTAAACCATAAACACACACCCACATACTCATACACAAAAACAAAAACATGAACACACACTCACAAGAAAGCATGATAACGCACACCAGCACACACCCACCTACGCATATGCCAGGGAGATCATTTCAGATTGATGTCGAAATTGGATGTCTATCCATCTCCTGAGGACGTCGAGAAATGCCGTCAAAGCCTGCCATTAGGGGCAAAAGTGAGCACTATTCCCATGAAGTAGGCTTGGGTTTTGCTAAATTGTTGTGAACAGGGGTGGTGGTTGGGTGTAATCCCATGACTCTGGATCAGAAAGTGTGTGTTCAATCCCAATCATGGACACTTTTAATTTATTTTATTTTATTATTACTCTATCCCAAACCTTATCCCTTACCTTAACTTTTTGGAATGAGCGCCTAAACTTAACCCTTACCTTCGAAATTTGACGTTTGGAGCAACTTTAAAATTTGATGTTTGGAGAATGTGGATGAACGTCTAATTCTGCAGGGAGACTGTGAGAGCTTGATGCATATGCACGCATGTACACACACATACACACTCACACACACTTTGAAAGCATAAAAACCCACACACGGCAACAAACCTGATTGCGTCGGTTTTCCAGCTGGGACGTCTCGTAGAGCTGGGCGTTGTGTAGGACGATCCCAGAGAAGGCCAGGTAGGCAGAGAAGTCCTGTCAGGGAAATCAAGACTATGAGCTTGATTCAGAGCATGGTATTTACAGAGAAAGAGAGCATTGAACCCCAGTGTCTTTCTCCCCGGTACCTTTTCATCCTGTTCAGTGAAAGTACCGCTCTCGCCACACTTCTTGTTGATGGCCTGCGCCACTCCTACGACCTGGCGGATGAAAGAGAAGAGAGGGGGAAAAGAGGAGAGATGTCACGACTTCCTCCGAAGCTGCCTCCTCTCCTTTTTCGGGCAGGCTTCGGCGTTAGTCGTCACCGGCCTTCTAGCCACTGCTGCTCCATATCTCATCATTCCATTTGTTTTGTCTTGTCTATTACACACACCTGGTTCATATCCCCTCATTAGTACATGTATAAGTGTTCCCTCTGCCCCCTTGTCCTTGTGGGTGATTGTTTAATGTGAGGAGAGAGTAGCTCGGTTGAGCTACGTGTATTTTGTATATGGTTCAATCTGGGCATAACCTAGCTAGTGTTGTGAGGTACAGAGCCTTCAGAAAGTATTCACACCCCTTGACTTTTACCACATTTTGTTGTGTTACAAAGTGGGATTAAGATGTATTGAATTGTCAATTTTTGTCAACGATTTACAAAAAATATTCTGCAATGTCAAAGTGGAAGAAAAATTCTAAAATTTCTTTAAGAAAATAAATGGAAAAAATAACTCTTCATTAGATACAGTGGGGAAAAAACGTCTTTAGTCAGCCACCAATTGTGCAAGTTCTCCCACTTAAAAAGATGAGAGAGGCCTGTAATTTTCATCATAGGTACACATCAACTATGACAGACATATTGAGAAGAAAAAAAATCCAGAAAATCACATTGTAGGATTTTTTATGAATTTATTTGCAAATTATGTTGGAAAATAAGTATTTGGTCACCTACAAACAAGCAAGATTTCTGGCTCTCACAGACCTGTAACTTCTTCTTTAAGAGGCTCCTCTGTCCTCCACTCGTTACCTGTATTAATGGCACCTGTTTGAACTTGTTATCAGTATAAAAGACACCTGTCCACAACCTCAAACAGTCACACTCCAAACTCCACTATGGCCAAGACCAAAGAGCTGTCAAAGGACACCAGAAACAAAATTGTAGACCTACACCAGGCTGGGAAGACTGAATCTGCAATAGGTAAGCAGCTTGGTTTGAAGAAATCAACTGTGGGAGCAATTATTAGGAAATGGAAGACATACAAGACCACTGATAATCTCCCTCGATCTGGGGCTCCACGCAAGATCTCACCCCGTGGGGTCAAAATGATCACAAGAACGGTGAGCAAAAATCCCAGAACCACCTAGTGAATGACCTGCAGAGAGCTGGGACCAAAGTAACAAAGCCTACCATCAGTAACACACTACGCCACCAGGGACTAAAATCCTGCAGTGCCAGACGTGTCCCCCTGCTTAAGCCAGTACATGTCCAGGCCCATCTGAAGTTTGCCAAAGTGCATTTGGATGATCCAGAAGAGGATTGGGAGAATGTCATATGGTCAGATGAAACCAAAATATAACTTTTTGGTAAAAACTCAACTCGTCGTGTTTGGAGGACAAAGAATGCTGAGTTGCATCCAAAGAACACCATACCTACTGTGAAGCATTGGGGTGGAAACATCATGCTTTGGGGCTGTTTTTCAGCAAAGGGACCAGGACGAATGATCCGTGTAAAGGAAAGAATGAATGGGGCCATGTATCGTGAGATTTTGAGTGAAAACCTCCTTCCATCAGCAAGGGCATTGAAGATGAAACGTGGCTGGGTCTTTCAGCATGACAATGATCCAAACACACCGCCCGGGCAACGAAGGAGTGGCTTCGTAAGAAGCATTTCAAGGTCCTGGAGTGGCCTAGCCAGTCTCCAGATCTCAACCCCATAGAACATCTTTGGAGGGAGTTGAAAGTCTGTGTTGCCCAGCGACAGCCCCAAAACATCACTGCTCTAGAGGAGATCTGCATGGAGGAATGGGCCAAAATATAATAATATAATATGCCATTTAGCAGACGCTTTTATCCAAAGCGACATACATTTTTACGTATGGATGGTCCCGGGGATCGAACCTACTACCTTGGCGTTACAAGCACCGTGCTCTACCATCTGAGCTACAGAGGACCACACCAAAATACCAGCAACAGTGTGTGAAAACCTTGTGAAGACTTACAGAAAACGTTTGACCTGTGTCATTGCCAACAAAGGGTATATAACAAAGTATTGAGAAACTTTTGTTATTGACCAAACACTTATTTTCCACCATAATTTGCAAATAAATTCATTAAAAATCCTACAATGTGATTTTCTGGATTATTCTTTCTCATTTTGTCTGTCATAGTTGACGTGTACCTATGATGAAAATTACAGACCTCTCTCATCTTTTTAAGTGGGAGAACTTGCACAATTGGTGGCTGACTAAATACTTTTTTCCCCCACTGTAAGCATTCAACCCCCTGAGTCAATACATGTTAGAATCACCTTTGGCAGCGATTACAGCTGTGAATCTTTCTGGGTAAGTCTCTAAGAGCTTTTCACACCTGGATTGTGCAACATTTGCCCATTATTCATTTCAAAATTCTTCAAGCTCTGTCAAATTGGTTGTTGATCAGTGCTAGACAACCATTTTCAGGTCTTGCCATATATTTTAACACAGATTTAAATCAAAACTGTAATTCAGCCACTCAGGAACATTCCCTGTCTTCTTGGTAAGCAACTCCAGTGTAGATTTGGCCTTGTGTTTTAGGTTATTGTCCTGCGGAAAGGTGAATTAATCTCCCAGTGTATGGTGGAAATCAGACTGAACCAGTTTTTCCTCTAGGATTTTGCCTGTGCTTAGCTCCATTCCGTTAATTTTTTATTCTGAAAAACTCTCCAGTCCTTATCAATTACAGGCTTACCCATAACATGATGCAGCCACCCCTATGCTTGAAAATATGGAGAGTGGTACTCAGTAATGTGTTGTATTGGATTTGCTCCAAACATAACACTGTATTCAGGACAGAAAGTGAATTGCTTTGCCACATTTTTTGCAGTATTACTTTAGTGCCTTGTTGCAAACAGGATGCATGTTTTGGAATATTTGTATTCTGTACGGGCTTTCTTCTTTTCACTCTGTCATTTAGGTTAGTATTGTGGAGTAACTACAATGTTGTTGATCCATCCTCAGTTTTCTCCTATCACAGCCATTAAACTCCTTAAATGTTTTAAAGTCACCATTGGCCTCATGGTGAAATCCCTGAGCGGTTTCCTTCCTCTCCAGCAACTGAGTTAGGAAGGACGCCTGTATCTTTGTAGTGACTGGGTGTATTTATACACAATCCAAAATGTATTTAATAACTTCACCATGCTCAAAGTGATATTCAATGTCTGCTTTTTTTATTTTTACCCATCTACCAATAGGTGCCCTTCTTTTCTAGGCATTGGAAAACCTCCCTAGTCTTTGTGGTTGAATCTGTGTTTGAAATTCACTGCTCGACTGAGGGACCTCACAGATAATATGTGGGGTACAGAGATGAGGTAGTCATTAAAAAATAATGTTAAACACTATTATTTAACACAGAGGGAGTCCATGCAACTTATTATGTGACTTGTTAAGCAAATTTTTACTCCTGAACTTATTTAGGCTTGCCATACCTAAGGGCTTGAATACTTATTGACTCAAGACATTTCAGCTTTTCATTTTAAATTAATTTGTAAACATTTCTAAAAACATAATTCCACTTCGACATTATGGGTATTGTGTGTAGGCCAGAGACAAAACATATATATTTTATCCATTTTAAATTCAGGCTGTAACACAACAAAATGTAGAATAAGTCAAAGGGTGTGAATACTTTGTATCTATAGTCTATCTTGAAGCCCATTCAAAACCGCATGGGACATGATACGGAAGTAAAGTGGAAGGGGCGGTTACTTTCACAGTCAATTGTGTCTTACCTCTTCTCTGTGGTTCTTGATGGGCATACACAGGATGCTCTGGGTCTTGTAGCCTGTAATCTGATCCACCTCTGCATTGAACCTGGGGTCCTGTGGACGAGATACAAACAGTATGAATTACAATGTCATTTAACATGACCAGGCATGTAATCACAAAGCATCTCGTAAGTAGGAGCGCTGACCTATGATCAGGTCCCCCTCTCTTATTCATTATGATTTAAAAGGCAAAACTGATCCTAGATCAGCTCTGAGACACTTTGGGGCAGATTCAGACATAGGAAATATAGGCCTTTTCAACGCACACCTTTCCTACACACTTCTCAGTAGTTGGTATTCAGATTTACCTTATGGAGGAGCGTAACCAGGTTTGTGGGCGTGGTTTCCTTCCGCGCACTGAATACATTTACTTCAACCCCAGAAAACACATCCACTGGGTGGCCTACCAATTTCATCTAGGAGTTTTTGTTCAATTAGTTTTATCTGTTCATTTCTCTAAAGCAAATATGGTGTACCTTTAATTTGAATTTGATCAGCACAAGACTTGAATGTAGACTATAGAGAATGCATTCAGAATATAGACAGATAGCCATGAAAGCATATGCATATTTGTCTCCGTTTCAGAACCTATGGGTAGATTTAAAAAACACTCTGATTTTAGACATGATTTATGTTTAGGTGAATACTCATGAATCCTACTTCATGGTAAAATATAACCTTTACACATTAATGATAAAAAGGTAGTTTGATTCATTCTGAAAGTTGCCACATTAAGTTCATCAATGGTAACGTTGGAAGTAGTGCAGCCAACAATATAATTAGAATATGGAGAATAGTATAACGTTGTATTATATAATACATATACCCTCATTGCCCGCACTGATCATGGAACTGTGTGATGGCAAGTTCAAAGTAACGGTTTGAATACAATTTATTTTGAATACAATTTGTATTTGGCCTTCATTAAATAGTATCCACTATTACTTGACCCTCAGCCACAACCAAAAGGACGTAACAGCATTTAGAGGAAATAAACAAAGGTAGGCTAAATCAAACAATGGAATGGAATGGAATGATACCAATGTAAGGAAGGGAACGAACACTAAAATGGTAGTTAAATATACCTGGTTATGACTTATTGCTACCGGTAGTGGCTAACAATATTTAACATAGGCTATAGGCTACAAATTGAAAGAAACAGGAAAAGTTGGGGCATACGATTAAAACATTCTAGAGAACACCAAGGTTACATTTGCCTTGTCATCCAATTTGGCTCGTGTCTCCACATTTTATCCCTGCAAGTTAAGGTCATACAATTAAAAGTCTGCATAATGGCACAGCATTTCACACTTCACTGTGGGAAAGGGGCATAAATAGGCCTACCTGTCATGTTGATATGCTTTTCAGTTTCCTGCCATATGACAGGTTTCTTGGGATTGCCCTGGCTCAGACTACACAACCCCACCATCAATTGGATCACCAAGAGGATCACAGCCTAGTCCCCCTCATGCCGGAGGACCTGCCTGCCGGTGGTTTGTTGTTCCACGTCAGTGGAGAGTCCGGAGTCCTCCCTCCAGCCCAACATCCCACGTGAGTACGCAGATCTCGCCAATGTCTTCTCCAAGGCTAAGTGTCTCCCTCCTCACAGGCCCTGGGACTGCGCCATTGACCTGCTGGAGGGACAACACCCCCCGAAGAGTCGCATTTACTCCCTTTCCATAGCGGAGACTGAGGCCATGGAGAAGTATGTGGTGGAGACACTGAAACAGGGGTTCATCAGACGCTCTACCTCTCCTGCCTCCGCCAGCTTCTTCTTCGTGGCCAAAAAATACGGAGGACTGAGGCCGTGCATTGACTACCGGGGGCTGAACGCAGTCACAAAGTACCGGTACCCCCTCCCTCTGGTTCCGTTGGCTATCGAGCAGCTGCGAGGGGCCCGGTACTTTACCAAGTTGGACCTGAGGAGTGCCTACAACCTGATCCGAATCCGGGAAGGAGACGAGTGGAAGACGGCATTCAGCACTACCTCAGGCCACTATGAATACTGCGTCATGCCCTACGGCCTCGCCAACGCACCTTCCGTGTTCCAGTCCTTCATCAATGACGTGTTCCAAGACATGCTGAGTAGACAGGTGGTGGTGTACATCGAAGATATCCTGATCTACTCGGCTACGTTCGAGGAGCACGTCAGGGACGTCCGAGCGGTCCTACTCCACCTCTGGGAACACAGCCTGTTGGTGAAGGGGGAGAAATGCGAATTCCACCAACAGACCATCTCCATCCTGGGATACAGGATCAGTCCTCAGGGGGTGTTCATGGAAAGAGCGAAGACAGACGCCGTCAGGTCATGGCCAGTCCCCACCACCATCAAGGGCCTACAGAGCTTCCTGGGCTTCGCAAGTTTCTACCGGCGTTTCATCAGGTCCTTCAGCTCCATAGCCACCCCGCTCACCTCTCTCCTTAAGGGTGGGCCTCAGAAGCTGGCCTGGAACCCTGAGGCTGACGCTGCCTTCAAGAGGCTGAAGGAGAGGTTCACCACAGCGCCCCTCCTAAAACACCCAGATCCAGCTCGTCCTTTCATCCTGGAGGTGGATGCATCTGAGGAGGGCGTGGGTGGGGTCCTCTTCCAGCGGCAAGGTAAGCCAGAGAAAATGTATCCCTGTGCCTTTTTCTCAAACAAGCTTACCCCCGCAGAGAGGCACTATGGAGTTGGAGACAGGAAGCTGTTGGCGGTGGTCCTCGCTCTGGAGGAATGGAGACACTGGCTGGAGGACGCAGTCCATCCATTCCGGATTCTCACTGACCATCGGCATTTGGAGCACATACGGGCAGCGAAAGGGACGAACTCTCATCAAGCCCAAATGTTTTACTCGCTTTCAGTTTATTCTGTCCTACCGACCAGGATCCCAGAATGTGAAGGCCGACGCACTCTCCAGGATGCACCATACCGGAGAAAGGAAGGATCTGGGGTGTCCTATCCTGCCTCTCTCATCGTGGCACCTGTCGTTTGGGATGTGGACAAAGACATCCGCCTGGCGGCTCAGGAGGACCCAGCGCCTGCCGCCCCTCCGGGGCTTGTGTATGTACCCACCAGGGTCCGTGACCGCCTGCTAATCTGGGCGCACACCACCCTTACGGCAGGGCACTCCAGTATGACGCGCACCATACATTCTCTCTCACAAAAATACTGGTGGCCCACCTTGGCTACTGATGTCTCCCGCTATATCAACTCTTGTTCCGTATGTGCCCAAACGAAGACACCTCGGAACGCCCCGGCAGGCAAACTAGTTCCTCTCCCAGTGCCTCAGTGACCTTGGTCACACCTGTCCATAGACTTTGTCACCGACCTCCCACGTTCGGCTTCACCACAATCCTGGTGGTCGTAGATCAGTTCTCCAAATCATGCCGTTTTTTGCCACTAACTGGTCTTCCTTATGCTCTCCAGGTCGCTGAGGTCCTGTTCCAACTGGTCTTCCGGCATTATGGACTTCCGGTGGACATCGTCTCGGACCGTGGCCCCCAATTCACCTCCCGAGTGTGGAAGGCTTTCCAGGAGAAGATCGGGGCCACAGCCAGCCTCACTTACGGGTATAGGCCTCAGTCGAATGGGCAGGTGGAGCGCATGGGCTGGGTCCTCCTGAGCCGCCAGGCGGATGTCTTCGTCCACATCCCAAACGACAGGTGCCACGATGAGACAGAGACAGGATAGGACCCCCCAGATCCTTCCTTTCTCCGGTATGTTGCATCCTGGAGAGTGCGTCGGCTTTCACATTCTGGGATCCTGGGCGGTAGGACAGAATAAACTGAAAGCTAGTAAAACAATTGGGCTTGATGAGAGTTCGTCCCTTTCGCTGCCCGTATGTGCTCCAAATGCCGGTGGTCAGTGAGAATCCGGAATGGATGGACTGCGTCCTCCAGCCAGGGAGGTTTCTTCATTGCCACTGTCAGGACCAGCAGGGTGAGTGGGCAAGGTTTCTTCCTTGGGCAGAATATGCCCAGAACGCCCTCGTTCACTCCTCCACGGGGCTCACTCCCTTCCAGTGCGTCCTGGGGTGCCAGCCAGCCCTGGCCCCTTGGACACCCAGCCAGACCGATGCGCCCGCTGTCAACAAGTGGATCCGCAGGGCCGGACAGGTCTGGGACGCCGCCCATGTCCATCTCCAGAGGGCCATTCTTCGGCAGAAGGACCAAGCCGACCGCCACCGCAGTGAGGCCCCCGTATTCCAGCTTGGTGATCGTGTCTGGCTGTCCACAAAAAAACACCCTCTCCGCCTGCCCTGCAAGAAACTAAGCCCCTGGTTTGTGGGGCCGTTTAAGGTCCTCCAGCGGATAAATGAGGAATCATAACAGCTGCTCCTTCCCCCTCACTACTGGGGTACGCCCCTTTACATTGTTGATTCCTGCGTCTGCGTCCTACCTCTTTGTATCCTCAGTACTCGTCACACAGTGACAAAATTCTCAATTCAATCCATTTTAAATTCAGGCTGTAACATAACAAAATGTGGAAAAAGTAAAAGGGTGTGAATACTTTCTGAAGGCACTTTACCTCTTATCAATAGCTCTTATCATATCAATTTATAAATTACATTGCAGGGAGAATATTGTTATTTCTATCGGGTGGAAAAAAGTAGATGCTTTTTCCACTTGGAACCAGCAGGTTTGCTCAACCTTATTCATGGTTTCCTCGTGTGTAAAGGTGGTGGAATTATTAGGTCAGAATATGGCGTATCTGTAGACACACCTTCATTTCTTTGATCACCACTCCAAACGTGTACCTTGCTGGCACTGGCATTTCCCCCATGCTTCAGTTCAAGGTCAGAATACGTATAGAGAGAAAAGTGCATAAAAACTGAATAAAGTTCAATTTATGTGCATGTAACTCAGGTCTGAATTTCCTCCTTTGTGAATATGGGCCCAGAAACACATGGACATTCTAGACAATTGACTAGACATAAAGGAATAACCACCACATTTTCCCTTTACTGTGAGAATGACAAGACCACTGTTCTGGTTCCCTATGTGGTGAGACAGAGGCTGAGTCCCAAGTGACACCCTAATCCCTACATAGTGCACTCATTTGAACTTGTCAAAAGTAGGACTTCATATAAGGAATAGGGTGTCATTTGGGATGCACCCAGAGTGGATGGATGTCCTGAAGTACCCTCTCCTCGTGGCTCTCAGACCACCCACACCGTGACCTTTCTTTCTAGATGGCGTGTGCACATGTACGAGCACACCTCAGATGCCTAATACACACTGACACATTTTATGACTAAACGATGGACATTATACTGATTTCATAAAACACCCACTTTCCAATTTCCATATAAAATTCCCTTCTAACCTCCACCCCACATAAACAAGGACCAAATCAACTGCTCTCTCTTTCCCAAATGAGTCATTTCTTTCCCACTAACACTAGACAAGCCTCTAAACAGAGGGATTCTTAATGAACTAGAATTTCAGAGCTGGGTCTTCTATAGTCTCCAAGTAGGAGTGCGGATATACAGTGCCTTTGGAAAGTATTCAGACCTCCTTATTCTAAAATTGCTTAAATAGTTTTTTCCCCCTCATCAATCTACACACAATACCCCATAATGACAAAGCAACAAGAGGCTATTAGAAATTTTTTGCAAATCTATATAAAAGAAAACCCTGTAGATATCAAATTTACATAAGTATTCAGAACCTTTACTCAGTACTTTGTTGAAGCACCTTTGGCAGCGATTACAGCATCGAGTCTTCTTGGGTATGACGCTACAAGCTTGGCACACCTGTATCTGGGTGTTCTCCCATTCTTCTCTGCAGATCCTCTCAAGCTCTGTCAGGTTGGATGGGAAACATTGCTGCTCAGCTATTTTCAAGTCTCTCCAGAGATGTTCGATCGGGTTCAAGTCCGGGCTCTGGCTGGGCCACTCAAGCACATTCAGGGACTTGTCCCGAAACCACTCCTGCGTTGTCTTGGCTGTGTGCTTAGGGTCGTTGTCCTGTTGGAAGGTGAACCTTCGCCCCAGTCTGAGGTCCTGAGCACTCTGGAACAGGTTTTCATCAAGGACCTCTCTTGACTATGCTCCGTTCATCTTTGCCTCGATCCTGACTAGTCTCCTAGTCCCTGCCGCTGAAAAACATCCCCACAGCATGATGCTGCCACCACCATGCTTCACCGTAGGGATGGTGCCAGGTTTCAACCAGACGTGACGCTTGGCATACAGGCCAAAGAGTTCAATCTTGGTTTCATCAGACCAGAGAATATTGTTTCTCATAGTCTGAGAGTCTTTAGGTGCCTTTTGGCAAACTCCAAGCGGGCAGTCATGTTACTGATGAGTGGCTTCCGTCTGGCCAATCTACCATAAAGGCCTGATTGGTGGAGTGCTGCAGAGATGGTTATCCTTCTGGAAGTTTCTCCCATCTCCACAGAGGAACTCTAGAGCTCTGTCAGAGTGACCATCGGGTTCTTGGTAACCTCCCTGACCAAGGCCCTTCTCCTCCGATTGCTCAGTATGGCCAGGTGGCCAGCTCTAGGAAGAGTCTTGGTGGTTCCAAACTTCTTCCATTTAAGAATGATGGAGGCCACTGTGTTCTTGGGGACCTTCAATGCTGCTGACATTTTTTGGTACCCTTCCCCAGATCTGTGCCTCGACACAATCCTGTCTCGGAGCTCTACAGGTAATTCCTTCGACCTCATGGCTTGGTTTTTGCTCTGACATGCACTGTCAACTGTGGGACCTTATATAGACAGGTTTGTACCTTTCCAAATCATGTCCAATCAATTGAATTTACCACAGGTGGACTCCAAACAAGTTGTAGAAACATCTCAAGGATGATGAATGGAAACAGGATGCACCTGAGCTCAATTTCGAGTCTCATAGCAAAGGATCTGAAAACTTATGTAAATAAGGTATTTATGTTTATTATTTTTAATTCATTTGCTAAAATTTCTAAAAAACTGTTTTCGGTTTGTCATTATGGGGTATTCTGTGTAGATTGCTGAGGATTTTTATTAATTTAATCCATTTTAAAAAATAAGGCTGTAACGTAACAAAATGTGTAAAAGGTCAAGGGTTCTGAATACTTTCCGAAGGCACTGTAGGATCAGTTTTTGCCTTTTAGATAAAAAGGAATACGATAATATACAGTATCTTAGATCAGCACTCCTACTCTGAGACACTTTTTGATTGCAGGCCAAAATCTCTATGACTAATGTAGATATTGAGAAAATAATTGCTAGAGCCAGACCAAATCTGTGGAGGCAGACTTTCCTTAAAATAATAATCTGCAGTGGTTATTTGAATTCTAAAGTAATTTATATGTCTGATGATATTTTAACAAGAGAAAAGTTTTGTTTTTGAGATGATTGTTGCTTTTTGTAATAGTTCTCTTGGAGTCAATATTACCTGAGTCGACCATTAGTGTATAAATCCTCTTAAATATAATGGCAAAATGTAGATTTCCACCTAAAATAGACATACCCAAAAGTAACTGCTATTCATGTGTAATTACATGATTTTGACATGCCAAAACTTGGCATATTTGGAAAGAAGACATCTGGAAGATGATGAGGAAATTATCAGAAGATAGATAGGAGTTACATAGTTCAGAATACACAAGATCAAGCACACACAAAAAATTTTTTATTTTTGAAAGTAATCTTTCATTGACAAGCTATAATTGAAATATTAATGACTACAGCTGGAAACACATCAGATGGCTTCCACAACATGTGAACAATATCAGAAAAAAATGGGATTGATTGACCTAACAACTAGAAATGGGAAGATGTTTTAGTAAGTGGTGTCTGGTGTGGTCATGGGACGTTTCCAAGTGTCCCTAAAGTTAAGTTAGATCATTCCAGTGCTATTAAATATTTGCAATCCCTAAATGCTATTTGTTCAGTATAAAAACACAATTTCTACCATATCAACCTCACTCAAACATTGTGGTGGTGTTATGGGGTATCCAGGGTACATTCAAGTGTCCTTTCAACCACTCCAAAGTGTCTGAATGTAGTAATTGCACTGTTTTTGTACACTGGATGTGCCTAAAAGATATTGTTGATCCAGAGCATCCCAAACATGCTCAATGGGTGACATGTCTGGTGAGTATTGGGACATTTACAGCTTCCAGGAATTGTGTACAACATTATCATGCTGAAACATGAGGTGATGGCGGCGGATGAATGGCACGACAATGGGCCTCAGGATCTCGTCACGGTATCTCTGTGCATTCAAATTGCCTTCGATAAAATGCAATTGTGTTCATTGTCCGTAGCTTATGCCTGCCCATACAATAACTCCACCACCACCATGGGGCACTCTGTTCACAATGTTGACATCAGCAAACCACTCACCCACACAACGCCATACACATGGTCTGTGGTTGAGAAATGAACATTCAATTCTCTGGCAACAGCTCTGGTGGACATTCCTGCAGTCAGCATGCCAATTGCATGCTCCCTCAAAACTTGAGACATCTGTGGCATTTTAGAGTGGCCTTTTATTGTCCCCAGCACAAGGTGCACCTGTGTAATGATCATGCTGTTTAATCAGCTTCTTGATATGCCACACCTTTCAGGTGGATGGATTATCTTGGAAAATAAGAAATGCTCACTAACAGGGATATAAACAAATTTGGGCGTATGTAAAAGTTCTGGGATCTTTTATTTCAGCTCATGAAACATGGGACCAACACTTTACATGTTGAGTTTATATATTTCTTCAGTGTAAAAGTGACCACAGTTCTAGAGACAACACTGTAGGGGTATTGATAAGAAAACTTCCCCTGTAAATGTGGGTCTGGCTGTGCAGTTGCCAACCACTTTCCCCACAGAGTGCTGCGCCACTTCCAACATCCAGAGGGGAGTTTTGATTCCGGTTTCAGCCGTCCCAACCGCCCAAACTGGGACTTAACGAGCCAATCAGAGAGCTAGGAAGTCCCTAGGTAGGAGCTACCTCTATGCAGAGTGACGCAGATGCACTTCCTGAACGCTCTGGCTGTTTTGTAAAAACATAACGCAGATCCCGTATCAGGTTCTATGGACCCAGCTGGTGGCTTGTTTCGCTACCAGACACACACACACACACACACACACACACACCCCTCTCCTCTGTCCTTGTCCAGATTAACAAACTAATTGGACACAGGTGCGTCGACAAGAAGCCACTGGCTCTCTCTCTCTCTTTCTCGCTCTGTCTCTTCTATTGTATTTCTTCTTCTCTCTATCCCCCAGTCTAGGTCCCTATAGGCTTGTTTAGGAAAACACCTGACCACTTCATCAGAATGAAGTGCTATAAATATCACCAATAAAGTCATCGTCGTCAGTCTGAACACCGTTGGCTGGCAACCAGATGATTGCGTAGCAGCTAGCTAATCAGGGGTAAGGTAAACAGTGTGATGTCACATGAAATTGCTTGTGAGTAGACACGGACATGTACACACAGAAGTAAGAACACATTCAGACCCACACACACTAAGAAAATAAATTACAGTCTTACGACTCAGGCACACGCACTCTCTCACTTTCTCTTTTTCGTTGTCTTTCCCTCTCTCTCAAACATCTGCCTTCTCTTTCAAAGACATCATTCCTCCACAGGGGGCCTGACTGAGTGTGTGTGCGTATGTACAGTTGAAGTCGGAGGTTTACATACACTTAGGTTGGAGTCATTGCAACTTGTTTTTCAACCACTCCACAAATATCTTGTTAACAAACTATAGTTTTGGCAAGTCGGTTAGGACATCTACTTTGCGCATGACACAAGTAATTTTTCCATCAATTGTTTCCAGACAGATTATTTCACTTATAATTCACTGTATCACAATTCCAGTGGGTCAGAAGTTTACATACACTAAATTGACTGTGCCTTTAAACAGCTTGGACAATTCCAGAAAATGATGTCATGGCTTTAGAAGCTTCTGATAGGCTAATTGACATCATTTGAGTCAATTGGAGGTATACCTGTGGATGTATTTCAAGGCCTACCTTCAAACTCAGTGCCTCTTTGCTTGACATCATGGGAATATCAAAAGAAATCAGCCAAGACCTCAGAAAATAAATTGTAGACCTCCACAAGTATGGTTAATCCTTGGGAGCAATTTCCAAACGCCTGAAGGTACCACGTTCATTTGTACAAACAATAGTACGCAAGTATAAACACCATGGGACCACGCAGCCGTCATACCGCTCAGGAAGGAGACGCGTTCTGTCTCCTAGAGATGAACGTACTTTGGTGCGAAAAGTGCAAATCAATCCCAGAACAACAGCAAAGGACCTTGTGAAGATGCTGGAGGAAACAGGTACACAAGTATCTATATCCACAGTAAAACAAGTCATATATCGACATAACCTGAAAGGCCGCTCAGCAAGGAAGAAACTACTGCTCCAAAACCACCATAAAAAAGCCAGACTATGGTTTGCAACTGCACATGGGGATGAAGATCCTACTTTTTGGAGAAATGTCCTCTGGTCTGATGAAACAAAAATAGAACTGTTTGGCCATAATGACCATCGTTATGTTTGGAGGAAAAAGGGGTCGGTTTGCAAGCCGAAGAACACCATCCCAACCGTAAAGCACGGGAGTGGCAGCATCATGCTGTGGGGGTGCTTTTCTGCAGGAGGGACTGGTGCACTTCACAAAATAGATGGCATCATGAGGAAGGAAAATTGTGTGGATATATTGAAACAACATCTCAAGACATCAGTCAGGAAGTTAAAGCGTGGTCGCAAATGGGTCTTCCAAATGGACAATGACCCCAAGCATACTTCCAAAGTTGTGGCAAAATGGCTTAAGGACAACATTTGTGGGCAGAACTGAAAAAGCGTGTGCGAGCAAGGAGGCCTACAAACCTGACTCAGTTACACCAGCTCTGTCAGGAGGAATGGGCCAAAATTCAAGTTAAACAATTTAAAGGCAATGCTACCAAATACTAATTGAGTGTATGTAAACTTCTGACCCACTGGGAATGTGATGAAAGTAATAAAAGATGAAATAAATACATCTCTCTACTATTATTATGACATTTCACATTCTTAAAATAAAGTGGTGATCCTAACTGACAGGGAATTTTTACTAGGATTAAATGTCAGGAATTTTGAAAAACGTAGTTTAAATGCATTTGGCTAAGGTGTATGTAATCTTCTGACTTCAGCTGTATGTGTGTGTATGTGTGTGAGCTCTTCACGTTACACATCCTGTCTTCCTTACAGATGGCCGCACATACTCTGGCTTCTTTCATCTCCCTCTCCACCAATTGACACAGCTGGAACCCTACTGGGAGAGCACAGAGACGTTTACATCTCCTAGAGCAGTGGTTCCCAACCATTTACTAGAACCCCTTTGAGTACTTGGCCTATTTACAGGGGGTACATACATGGGGAACTTGAGAAGACTCATGAATTCCATAGGCGTACTGGTCAAATGCACATGAAGGGGGTACTTCAGGGGTCCTCCGGGCTGAGCAAAATTCAGTTGGTGGTACAGTACCCCAAAAAAGGTTGGGACCACCATCCTAGAGAGGGGGATCATGTCAGGAAGACCTCTGGTCCTGCTGCAGTGTGAGTAGATACACACACGCCATGTACGTAGTCAAACGCATACTGCATGTCCACAATCCTGCTCTTAATGTATACGTGAGCAAAGACAGCAAGATAACAATGGAACAGAACAGCTGAAGGACACACACACGCATACTACACACACACTCAGCAATCAGCACAACCCTGTCATTTCCATGGCTGAGAGACAGCAAGGAAAAGCTGAGCTCAAGTTTTAGAGCCTGTGCAGTGACATCACTATGTGGGTCAAAGGTTAAAATCCAGCATGGTCTCCAGGGGCCAAGACTGATACTATGACCTTTAATCATTCTAGATCATTCCAGGAATACTACCTTTGCTATACTGTATTTACTCATGACTGACCATCTTCGACTGCCTTGGTAATGACAGGTTGAAATGGCAAGACGGTTTGATTATTGATTGCAGCAAGAAAGTGATAGTCTTGTAAAATAATACCCAACAGGATCGATATACTCAAACTGTCAAGGGATGACGTGTCATGAGTGAGGTATGTCTGGACCATTAAGTAAAAGAAGGTCAACTCGCAATGATTTTTGTGAGTATTTCACTTTAAGTGTGTGTGAGAGGAATCGTGTGTGTGTGTCCTTCAATCCAGTGATGTACTTTTTGACCTACATGATCCTTTTTGATCTCTGATTTTTTAAATTCTCCCTCTCCCTCTCCCTCCCTCCCTCTCTGTGGTTTATGCTTGGCCAATCACTCTCAGGTCCTGCACTCTGTCAGCAAACACCCATACTCCCCAACACAAACAGTGGCCTGATTCAGAACACACACACACACACACACACACACACACACACATCCTCATTATATTCATCATCATAATCCTACCTACGCAAACCCCACCGGGTGCCATATTACCTGACATGCAGCAGAGAAACAAGGGAGGCTGCAAAAAGGTCAAAAGAGAACTAACCTTTATTTTACAGTTCGCTACTGTATTACCTAGGTGGTACTTAGAATGTACGTGGGTATATGTTGTAATAATCATTCAATGACCTACTGTGATAACTACCTTCGGGTTTTCTTGACGATTCATTGAAACAGGCACCACTATATACCATGTGATATCCGGTGGTCATCAATTGTGATGAATTCTTCGAAGTAGGCACGTTAAGTTACCGCTTTTAACCGCATAATGTTTTAGTAAGTACCAGCTGAAATAGGACTGAAAATTAAAACCTTACCCAAGAAGGAAAATAAAAAGAGAAGGTGACTACAAAAAATGAGGAAAGAAAGGCTCCGTCTCACCTCGTAAGCGTTCTTGATATTGAGGGGCTGACCCGTGGCTGCCACGTGACCCACAATTCCCTTGTTCCACTCCAGGCGGATGCAGCTATTAGACACCTCCTCCAGTGTGGAGCCCTCAGCCACGTCAAACAGCCTGCTCACCAGGAACTTCCTGTTGGAGCTGTCCTCGCCCACCTGGGGTCACACAACAAAGAACAGAAGTGATGTCGTACCTATCAAGATTCTACAGGAAGTGTATCTGCTCCACAGTTTACACTACGCCATGATTTGATATACTTTATTGTTAGGTTGCATGGAAATGTCATCATTGCTACCTGATATGGTTGTAGAATTAGATAGATAAGGATTAGACAGGAATTAAAAGATATGAGCAAATAAAATTCATAGAATAAAAAGGAAAGCTACATCTGAGGGTGGTTTTAGCCTTCCAGACTTGGAATTGAATGAACACGCTACCCAAGGCTTTTTTTTATTTTTTATTTATTTTACTAGGCAAGTCAGTTAAGAACAAATTCTTATTTACAATGACGGCCTACACCGGCCAAACCCGGACGACGCTGGGCCAATTGTGCGCCGCCCTATGGCACTCCCAATCACGGCCGGTTGTGATACACCCTGGAATCGAACCAGGGGGTCTGTAGTGACGCCTCAAGCACTGAGATGCAGTGCCTTAGACCGCTGCGCCACTCGGGAGCCCAAACTTTTACTTTTCCTTGCAACATATAGTTAAACGCACTAAAAACGAACAATGGGTACATATTGAAGATGCACATGCTCATCCACAGAATCTATTTTCAAAGGATACAGCTAAGAACATTACCAACTTCATAGTTAAGAACACTTTAACAATATGGAAGAAAATGAAACATATTCTACAAGTACCAATATCACTCCCTAAAAACACAACCCTATGGAACAATCCTTGGATAGCTTTTCAGAATTCAAAGATAAGTTGGTCCACATTGAAAACTAAAGGCATGGAAACCGTAAATGACTTGGTAACAGGAAATACACTACATGACCGAAAGTATGTGGACACCTGCTCGTTGAACATCTCAATCCAAAATCATAGGCATTAATATGAAGTTGGTCCCCCCTTTGCTGCTATAACAGCCTCCACTATTCTGGGAAGGCTTTCCACTAGATGTTGGAACATTGCTGCGGGGACTTGCTTCCATTCAGCCACAAGAGCATTAGTGTGGTCAGGCACTGATGTTGGGCGATTAGGCCTGGCTCGCAGTCGGCATTCCAATTAATCCCAAAGGTGTTCAATGGGGTTGAGTTCAGGGCTCTGTGCAGGCTAGTCAAGTTCTTCCACACCGATATTTACAAACCATTTCTGTATGGACCTCACTTAGTGCACGGGGGCATTGTCATGCTGAAACAGGAAAGGGCCTTCCCCAAACTGTTGCCACAAAGTTGGAAGCACAGAATCGTCTAGAATGTCATTGTATGATGTAGTGTTAAGATTTCCCTTCACTGGAACTAAGGGGCCTAGCCCGAACCATGAAAAAGCCCCAGAGCATTATTCCTCCACCTAACTTTACAGTTGGCACTATACATTCGGGCAGGTAGCGTTCTCCTGGCATCCACCAAACCCAGATTCGTCCGGCGGACTGCCAGATGGTGAAGCGTGATTCATCACTCCAGAGAACGCATTTCCACTGCTCCAGAGTCCAATGGCGGCAAGCTTTACACCACTCCAGCTGACACTTGGCATTGCGCATGGTGATCTTAGGCTTGTGTGCGGCTGCTCGGCCATGGAAACCCATTTCATGAAGCTCCCAATGAACAGTTCTTGTGCTGACGTTGCTTCCAGAGGCAGTTTGGAACTCGGTAGTGAGTGTTGCAACCTAGGACAGACGATTGTTACGCACTTCAGGGCTTCAGCACTCGGCGGTCTTGTTCTGTGAGCTTGTGTGGCCTACCACTTCGCGGCTGAGCCATTGTTGCTCCTAGACATTTCCTCTTCACAATAACAGCACTTACAATTGACCGGGGCAGCTCTAGCAGGGCAGAAATTTGACGAACTGACTTGTTGGAAAGGTGGCATCTTATGACGGTGCCACGTTGAAAGTCACTGAGCTCTTCAGTAAGGCCGTTCTACTGCCAATGTTTGTCTATGGAGATTGCATGGCGGTGTGTTCAATTTTATACACCTGTCAGCAATGGGTGTGGCTGAAATAGCCAAATCCACTCATTTGAAGGAGTGTCCACATACTTTTGTATATATAGTGTAAATGTACTTCCATAACAGAATTAAAAAGCTATTTTGGACTGACCCGTGCCCTATCCTACTGTCTCTCATAGGCTAACCTGTGCTCTATCCTACTGTCTCTCATAGGCTAACCTGTGCCCTATCCTACTGTCTCTCATAGGCTAACCTATGCCCTATCCTACTGTCTCTCATAGGCTAACCTGTGCTCTATCCTACTGTCTCTCATAGGCTAACCTGTGACCTATCCTACTGTCTCTCATAGGCTAACCTGTGCCCTATCCTACTGTCTCTCATAGGCTAACCTGTGACCTATCCTACTGTCTCTCATAGGCTAACCTGTGCCCTATCCTACTGTCTCTCATAGGCTAACCTGTGCTTTTTCCTACTTTCTCTCATAGGCTAACCCGTGCCCTATCCTACTTTCTCTCATAGGCTAACCCGTGCCCTATCCTACTGTCTCTCATAGGCTAACCTGTGCCCTATCCTACTGTCTCTCATAGGCTAACCCGTGCCCTATCCTACTTTCTCTCATAGGCTAACCTGTGCCCTATCCTACTGTCTCTCATAGGCTAACCTGTGCTCTATCCTACTTTTTCTCATAGGCTAACCCGTGCCCTATCCTACTTTCTCTCATAGGCTAACCCATGCCCTATCCTACTTTCCCATCGTGCCACTACCTACCAGGAAGAGGGAGTAGCGGTCGGCAGCGATCAGCTCGTTGATGTGCAGGAAGATCTTGTGGCACAGAGCCGTCACGTCCAGGTGACTCGACACATCCCTCACCAGCTCCAACAGCCTGGCACAGCGGTCCAACCCCCGGGCACTGCCCACCTCGTCCATCATACCCGTGGGGATGCCAAACCCGACCCCTCCCTGCTGGGTTCTAAAGGGCATGGGCGTCCGGATGTCGCCTCGGTCGGGTTCGGCGTCGCAGAGGAAGGTTAGTGAGCCTTCCGCGTCCTTGACCACGATGGGCCTCAGCGGCCTGTCAAACTCAGATGCAGAGATCTTGCGGGTGGGGGTGCTGGGAGCGGGGCTGGGGGCCGGGGCTGGGGAGAGAGAGCACGCGTCGTTCAGGCCCAGGGAAGGGGGCAAGGAGAAGGCTAGGCAGGGACTGTCTGAGGGCTGGGTGGGTCTCTGTGGTGTAAGGGTTTCTTTGGAGGATGACGAGGAGGAGGATGATGAGGAGGAGGGCTGGATGGAGTGGACTCGCTCAGCAAACCAGGCATTCACCATCTCCCTGTACCAACACACAGGACATTATACGACATTATAAAACAATAATCAACATCATACAACAGGACAATATGACATTATAGGATATTAGAGGAAAATATAAACTATCTGAGAAATTTGTGTATTTGATAAGCATTACACGTGGAGGTAGTGCGAGGAAGTTCTACCAGCTTTCTCCATCTCCTAATAGACAATAGACAGGACATACAGGACATGCATTACAACACATCATGAGATATGCATTACAAGACTTACAATATATTAATCAACAATGTTAGACATTGTATAAAGGCATTTAAGGAACATTTTAACAACTTTCTACCGCAGTCCCAGGGGCACACGCGTATGCACGCACCACGCACGCACACACACACACACACACGTTCCCCCTCACACAGTGACTCACAGATTAATTCTGGTCAGCAGTACACATTTGTAGAACATGACTTATATGCACAGTGCCAGCATTCAAAAACACTGTTACCCACAAGGTCCTAGGTTCAAATCCCAACCGTTTTATTTTGTCAAAGACTTACTTTGCCTGAACAGCCCTACTGAAACCTTCAGAAACCCCAGCGGCTGTAAAATGCATTTGCCATGAAATGTGCTTGTAGATTAGGCTGACTGCCAGACACATAAAACTGAGCCATAACCACACTATAAAATGGCAAGCCGATGGAAGCGGAATGTTATCTCGCCAAGCATAAGAGACAGCAATGTGTGTGTACGTCTGTGTGTCTGTGTGTGTGTGTGTTTGTGTGTGTGACCCCCTAGTGAGAATCCCCCATAGAGCAGCCCTAATGTGTCCTTAGGACAGGCACACACTCTTAGAGAACTGAGTTTCAGACCTAAACATCCGATCTGATGATATGTGCAAACGCATATATTTTGACTTGCCAATCAAATAATGTTTTCTTACATAATGTGGTTAAGAAGTAGGAAGCAGAAAAATACTGTGGATACACACAAAAAATACATATATCCTGTTACTTCTCTAAGAGAAATATGTCTGACCTTTTCATGGGCCTATGGAAAATGGGATGGTATCAAATGAGATAAGATTATTTGACTGAAATGTAAATTATGCAAACCTGGACAGGCACACACTTATTCTGGCTAGATTTAAATGCAAATAAGTAGCCCTAAGGAAGTCAGAACCTACTTCCCAATTATAAGCTGTCCTAAGTGACACCTGAACTAAGATGGCTCTGTCCTGGATGGCTGTCGTTTAGCGAGCTCCGACCAAACTTTGCTATTTTGTGATTTTTTTGCCGTTTATCTTTACTTTATTTTCACGAAAATGTATCCACTATCATTTCTTATAACCGACAATAACGTCCGATCGGCAGTTACTTACCCAAATTCCGGCTTCAACTTCGACTCATCTGCCCTGGGCTCTTTATGTAATTCTGACCCAATTTACAGGGTATCCAAGACGAAAAAACGGCATTACAGAGGCAGGAGAGGGGGAGTCCTGGCGAGGTTAAGGCGAAGGGAAAACAGGCCACCTCTTCCCTCCATTCTATTGGCCAATCACTTGATAATAAGATGGATGACCTCTGATCGTGGATTTGCTACATATGGGACTCTCATAACTGCAATATTCTCTGCTTTTCTGAAACATGGCTTTCGGACAAGATACCCCTCATGGCTATCCAACTCGATGGATTCTCCTGTCACCGAGCGGACAGGACAGTAGAGTCAGGGAAATAGAGAGAGGGAGGGATTTGCCTCTTCATCAACAACAAATGGTGTGCTGACTCAAGTGCAGTGGAAGTCTCAACCCATTGTGGTGAGGGTAGGCAACATCACCTCCGCCACGCTGATCCTCAACACAGCGGCCCCACAGGGGTGTGTGCTTAGTCCCCTCCTGTACTCCCTGTTCACCCACGACTGCGTGGCCACGCACGACTCCAACACCATCATCAAGACAGGCCGGTGGTAGGCCTGATCACCGGCGACGATGAGACAGCCTACAGGCAGGAGGTCAGTGACCTGGCAGTGTGGTGCCGGGACAACAACCTCTCCCTCAACGTCAGTAAGACCAAGGAGCTGATCGTGGACTACAGGAAACGGAGGGGGAGAGCACGCCCCCATCCACATCGACAGGGCTGCAGTGGAGCGGGTCGAGAGCTTCAACTTCCTCTGTGTCCAAATCACTAAGGACTTCAAATGGTCCACTCATACGCGCATGGTCGTGAAGAACGCGCGACACCGCCTTTTCCCCGAGGTTGAAGAAGTTTGGCATGAGCCCTCAAATCCTCAGAAAGTTCTACAGCTGCACCATTGAGAGCATCTTGACTGGCTGCATCACCGCTTGGTATGGCAACAGCACCGCCCTCGATCGCATGGCGCTACAGAGGGTAGTACGGACAGCCCAGTACATCACCGGGGCCGAGCTCCCTACCATCCAGGACCTCTATATCAGGCGGTGTGAAAGGAAGGCCCGGAAAATCGTTAAAGACTCCAGCCACCCAAGCCATAAACTGTTCTCTCTGCATCCGCATGGCAAGTGGTACAGGTGCATCAAGTCTGACACCAACAGGCTCCTGAACAGCTTGTATCCCCAAGCCAGACTTCTAAATAGCTAGCAGAATGGCTACACGGACTATCTTAGATTTCCCTTTTTATTTTTGCACTGTCTCTATGCACACTCACAGGACTCTACACACTCACGCACACTGACACTCCAACACACACATAACATGCACAAACATTTATACTGACTCTACACACAAGCACACACACTCGGCGGCAGGTGGCTTAGTGGGTAAGAGCGTTGTGCCAGTAACCGAAAGGTCGCTGGTTCTAATCCCCGAGCCGACTAGGTTGAAAAAATCTGTCGATGTGCCCTTAAGCAAGGCACTTAACCCTAATTGCTCATGTAAGTCGCTCTGGATAAGAGCGTCTGCTAAATGACTAAAAAAAAAAAAAAAAAAAAACATACAATCATCATTTATGCTGCTGCTACTCTGTTTATCATATATCCTGGTGCCTAGTCACCTTACCTCTAAACATATCTACCTCTATCACTCCAGTATCCCTGCACATTGTAAATATGGTATTGGAACAGGCCTGTATATAGCTTCTTACTTTCTTGTGTTCTTCTTATTTCATTTTTTTTTTCTTGTGTTTTTGTTCTACCTTATGCTATTTTTTTGTGCTACATTGATAGTGATTACTGCATTGTTGGGTTTGGAGCATGCAAGAAAGGCATTTCACTGTACTTGTGCAAGTGACATTAAAACTCGAAACTTGAAACTAAACTAGGACTGATAGTTGTGATGCCAAGGTACCAGCCTCACTATATGGCCAGAATATGCCCTTAATGATAGTAAGGCTGCTGGCTTGCTACAACTGGCATCTCACCCAGGAACGTATAGTGTGCTCCTGTGAGATAAAATATTGTAAATAATGACTGTTTACTGACTGTATGTCTAAACATGAACTAATTGTCCTTTTAGGTTCTGATTGCAATCTATGCAAATGTATCCAGCCTATATTGTCTTATCTAAACAGTAACACTACTGCATACTTAGCACTCCAATATTTCAAAACATACCATAACACCTTTATGTTATAATAAAACCGAAATAACTAATCATTTCAATAGTATCTATTCCAGAAGTTGTGTGGTAACACAACAAAACGCATTTAACTTTTAATTCACTGCGCTTTTTGGAACAGAATTGAAAGGAATCACCCGAATAAAGATTAATGATTACACTTATGCTCTCAATTCTCTCGCTAGTTTGGTTAAATGGTTACTGATTGTAGTGCAGATGGTCTGGCCCATTAATAAATGCCAATGAACAGTAGTTGCATGTCGTTTTACGTTCAAACAACGCAGGTAAAATAGATTGCGAGTGCCTTTCTATAAACGGAACACATTAATTATCGGCCAGATTGCTTAAAATAGAATAGACAGCGAGGATGTACCGGAAAATGAGCTATCCCGGTTTCGCAAATTCAATGAATCAGTTACGACTTAAATCTCACCCCGCGCTTACCTTGTAGCCTTCCTGACAAAGTAGGAGTGAGTGAACTCCAAGTGGTCGTCAAGCCACGCTTCCATCCTTTCGTATTCGGGGGGATAGCAGCCCTCCATGCTCAGAGCCAAAATTCCTCCAATTAATCAGATTACCATCAGCACTCCGAAGAAGGAAGCAAATAATTTCAGTCACTGGTAAGCAGTGTGTGTGGTAGTAGTCTAGTTGTCAAGCGAGCGCTCGAGCGCTTCCTACATTGTGAGCGCCTGTGAGTAGACTTCTGCAAGGGTCTCATTGCCTTTGCGCAGCAACATCGCCTCAGCAACATGCCCCCCCCCCCTCCCCCCTCCAATAACGGATTCTCAATTCCAGAATGGAAAAGCAACGTTTTTTTGTGGTTTGTTTGTATGCTTATTTGACAGAAAAGTACATATTGGCTTACATCAAGGGGCATAAATTACAATAATATTTGATGGCAGATATTTTCACATCAGTGAACTAAGTTAATTAATGGAAGCTGGTAAAATATGCCCTTGATAAGTCAGCTGAACATATTTTAGGCCTAATTGTCAATCAAATAGATTGACATTTTAAAGATGTGATTATTCTCATGAATACATGGAACTATTTAACATACAACATGAGCTATGGCTCCTTCCTTACACTCAAATGACCTTACTTGCCTCAGATGTTTGAGTGGGTGTTGGTGAGGGCTGATACAAGGGCACAACAAGCAATAGCACCTACAAGGAAGCCATTTACAAAGAGGGACTGCTGAGTGTGGATCGACCCACTGGTTCTCCTCAACAACAAAAAATATGTATTTAAAGTTGCTAGCCCATATTGATAAAGATATCCCAGATTGGGAATGCTGATCTAAGATCAGGCCCCTTCCCATCCATATAATACAATGCATTATTACCTATAAAGCTAAACTGATCCTTGATCAGCACTCCTACTCTGATGCTTTATAAATACGAACCACTGAGTGTCAATCAATCAATCACTGAACATACTCCATTGAACTCCCCAGCCCTTTTCGTCCGCCCCCACTGAATTGACAAATAGTAATGGCCTCCACTATATAGTATCCATTGTCACAGACACTTTAGATCCTGTGTGTCTCTGGTGTCCAGCCAGTTGGACCATGCTGATACTGTGGTGTAACCTTACCCAGCAGATGGTGTCTCTTTTACCCCTGGGAGCACAGGACCCACTCCCCAGGCATATGGGAGCTCCCTGGCCTCCTACTAGAGAATCTGGACAGCCCAGCACATTAGGCCTCCAGTCTATCTGATAGGGGGATCTGATAGTGGGACCCTTCCCCATAACTAACACATACATGCCCAGGACACACACTCACACACACACACACATACAGGAGCTATGGCTCAATTAACATTAGCATATTTGCACACACACACACACAGGGCCACCCCAGGCTCTCTTCCAGTTGTTCCAACAGTGTGTGTTTCAAAACCAAGCTGGTCTAGACTTGTCAGGTCTCTCTCTAAATCTCACTGTCTGTCATTCTGCTGCAATGTGGTTTCAGAGTATTTCATATGATATGTTATGTTTCGTATGGTATGTATTAATTTGTGGGTGTACATCATCCATTTCATGTGATACGTTACAAATTACAATTTGTATGATATGTTACGAATTGCAATTCGTACAATATGTTACACATTTCCAAAATGTTGAATGTTACAGGAGGGGGTCGCAGTTCCGAAGCGACCCACTAGGTGTCATCCTCCTACAACCTTAGGCACCTCCTCACTCACAGTCGAGACTAATCATCTTCCTATTGGTGTCACCTGTGTCTATCTGATTCACCTGTGTATTTATGCCCTCACTTCCCTGTGTTCCCTTGCTCAGTTTTCTCTGCTAGTTTCACTATGCCAAGCAGTACTAATCAGTGTCTGATCGCGGGACATATGGACAGGTACGTGAGAAGTGTTCTCCCTGTTTATTTATTATTTCAGTCATAGTTAGTATTTCGTATTTTTGGCTGTCTGAATGTTTTTTTGGAGTCTTATTTGCTCCGCCTTTCTTTTTCATGTAAAGTCCGTTATTTTGTATCCTGGCTTCGGGACCATCAGTAAAGTTCCTTGTTTCACCATCTCTGCCTACTGCCTACTCTCTAACCTGCCTCGCACCTGGGTCACACCTCACACCAACCCTTACAGAAAACTGAGCCACTATGGACCCAGCGGAGGCAGCACAGTATCATAGCGCATTGGCATCGCAGGGAGCCATGCTGAACCAGCACGACCGCAGCCTGCAGCAGATCACAGAGAATTTCCGCCAGCTGACGATCGCCTTGCAGAGCCGGTGGACACCCGACCAGCACCGGCAGCCGGCGGAGCGGAAGCCGCGGGAGTGGGGTCTCCAGTCTCACCTGCGACATCACGGGAACCCCGCCTACCACCTCCGGAGAGAACGACGGACATCCAGAGGGCTGCAGGGAATTCCACACCCAGTGTTCCCTGATATTCAGCCTACAACCCTCCTCCTTCCCGACGGAACAGGGCCGGGTGGCCTACATTATCACTCTGTTGACGGGTCTGGCCCTTTCCTGGGCTACTGAGGAGTGGGAGAGCCAAACTCCGTCGCGCTCCGATTCCTACCTATTCACCCGGGAGCTATGCAAGGTGTTCAACACCTCTCGGGTGGTATCGGGGCAAGAGGCCAGGAGGCGATTCACGGCCTGTCGGCAGGGTGACCGTTCAGTGGCAGAATACTCTGTGGAGTTCCGGACCCAGGCTCGAGAGGCAGGATGGGAGGCCGCCCTGGTCATCCTTTACGCTCAGGGGCTATTGGAGGGGATGAAGGACAAACTCTCCTTCAGGTAGCTGCTGAGCGACTGGACGGCCTCGTCGACCTCTCGGTGCGGTTAGACAATCGGTGTCATGAGAGGGCGCAAAAGAGAGGCATGACGCAAGGTGCGCCTCCGCGTCCCCCTTTCAGCCTGGTGGCTTTCTGCCGATTCAGGGAGGAGACGCCTCAGGAGGAGGCTATGCAGCTGGGTGCGGCGCGCTTGTCCAGGATGGAGAGGCAGAGGCGTCTGCACCAGGTACGTTGCCTGTACTGCGGCCAGGCAGGTCACCACTGCAAATCATGCCCGGAGAAGCTGGGAAACGGGAGGGCTCGCTAGTATCGGGAGGGGTGCTAGCGAGCCGGAACCGAAACCCTAACTCCAGAGACTCCTGGACTTTTCTCACCGTCAGGGTTCAGTGGGCCCGCACTGCGCATCGGGCGCATGCACTGGTGGATTCTGGGGCTGCGGGAAACCTGATGGACGCGGGGCTGGCCCAAGGGTGGAGCGTTCCTTTACTCTCCCTCTCCGAGCCGGTTCTGGTCATTGGCCTGGACGGCCGGCCGTTGGGGTCGGGCTTCATCACCAGGCGCACTGTGGAAGACGGCGTTTAACACACCGAGTGGGCATTACGAGTACCAAGTTAAGCCATTTGGTCTAGCCAACGCACCTGCGGTGTTCCAGGAGTTGGTTAATGACGTGCTCCGGGACCTCCTCGACTACAGCGTCTTCATCTATTTGGATGATATCCTCATATTTTCGAAGGACATAAGTGAACACAAGCAGCACATTCGGCAGGTCCTCCAACGCCTTCTCCGTCACCAGCTCTACATCAAGGCGGAGAGGTGTGTTCCATACTGAGACAGTCTCCTTCCTACGGATGGACCCAGCCAAGGTCAGTGCGGTACTGGATTGGCCCCAGCCCTCATCCCTCAAGCAACTACAATGGTTTTTAAGGTTCGCTAATTTTTATAGGCGATTAATTTGCAATTTTAGCTCCCTAGCCGCTCCCCTGACCGCCCTCACCTAGACGAGCGCACGCTCCTTCGCCTGGACTCCGGAAGCGGAGTACGCATCTGATGCGCTGAAGCGGCACTTTACATCGGCCCCGGTCCTCGGGCATCCTGATCCGACCCTGCCGTTCATTGTGGAGGTGGATGCTTCAGACGTTGCGGTGGGAGCAATCCTGTCACAGCGGTTCCTCATGGACGGTAAGACTCACCCCTGCGCGTTTTTCTCCCATCGGCTGTCCCCGGCGAAGCGGAATTACGAGGTGGACAACCGTGAGCTGCTAGCAGTCAAGCTCGCCCTGGGAGAGTGGAGACATTGGCTAGAGGGGGCTGCCCATCCATTTGTCGTATGGACTGACCACAAGAACTTAGCCTACATTCAGGGGGCCAAGAGGCTCAACTCATGCCAGGCCAGGTGGGCGTTGTTCTTCACCAGGTTCCGGTTCACCATCTCATACCGTCCGGGGTCGAAGAACACCAAGCCTGACGCGCTCTCCCTGCAGTTCAACCCCGTGGACCTGGTGGAGAGGGACGACCCCATTGTCCCCAACGCCCTGATTGCTGCCCCAGTTTTGTGGGGAATCGATAGGCTGTTCAGAGCAGCCATACGGCGGGAGTCAGATCCGGGCAGAGGTCCATCAGGGAGGATGTACGTACCCAAGGCTGCGCGCTCGCGACTGCTTCAGTGGGCGCAGGATGTTGGAGTTCCTGCGTAGGAGGTTCTGGTGGCCATCTGCTGAGGGGGATACGTGTGCCTTCATGGCTGCTTGCCCGGTGTGCGCATGCACAAAGAGCTCACGTCAGCCCGCGGCAGGGTGCTCCGACCCCTGCCTATCCCCAATTGCCCCTCGTCCCACATCTTGTTGGATTTAATTTCCTCCCTACCCCCCCTCTGAAGGATACACAGTCATCCTGGTCATTGGTTCTCGAAGGCTGCCCACTTCATTCCCTTTCCCAAACTCCTGTCGGCCTGGGAGACGGCCAAGTTGGTGGTGCAGCACGTTTTCCCGGGTCCATGGCCTTCCCCAAGATGTGGTGTTGGATCGGGGCCCTCAGTTTGCCTCCAGGTTCTGGAAGGCGTTTACCACCTGCCTCGGCGCCTCCGTCAGCTTGTCTTCTGGCTTCCATCCCCAGTCGAACGGGCAGACGGAGTGCGTCAACCAGGATCTGGAGGGGGTGCTGAGGTGCTATGCCTCCAGCAACCCAGCTACGTGGAGTCAGTGTCCCTGGTTCGTCGGGCCATTCAGGCTGTTCCGGCGAGTCAACCCAGTGGCCTACCGCCTGCAACCTCCCCCCACCATGCGGGTGTATCCCACATTCCATGTGTCCCTCGTCAAGCCCGTTGCCACCTGGCTCCCACTCCTCGTCCTGTTCCCCCACTGCGCCTCGTCGGAGGACAGCCGGCTTTTACTGTGGACCGGATCCTGGACTGCCGGCGGGTGGGGAGGGGTCTCTAATTTCTGGTGGACTGGGAGGGTTATGGGCCGGAGGAGTGGTCCTGGGTGCCCAGGAGGGACATTCTGGACCCAGGGCTGATAACACATTCCGTCGCCTCCACCCGTTCGTCGGGGGGGGGGGGGCACTGTTACAGGAGGGGATTGCAGTTCTGGAGCGACCCACTAGGTGTCATCATACGACAACCTTAGGCACATCCTCACTACATTTTACATTTTAATCATTTAGCAGACGCTCTTATCCAGAGCGACTTACAGTTAGTGAGTGCATACATTATTTTATTATTTTTTCATACCCCCCGTGGGAATCGAACCCACAACCCTGGCGTTGCAAACACCATGCTCTACCAACTGAGCTACATCCCTGCCGGCCATTCCCTCCCCTACCCTAGACGACGCTGGGCCAATTGTGCGCCACCCCATGGGTCTCCCGGTCACGGCCGGCTACGACAGAGCCTGTATTCGAACTAGGATCTCTAGTGGCACAGCTAGCACGACGATGCCTTAGACCACTGCACCACTCGGGAGGCCGACTCACTCACAGTCGGGACTAATCATCTTCCTATTGGTGTCACCTGTGACTATCTGATTCACCTGTGTATTTATGTCCTCACTTCCCTGTGTTCCCTTGCTCAGTTTTCTCTGCTAGTTTCACTATGCCAAGCAGTACTAATCAGTGTCTGATCGCGGGACGTACGGACAGGTACGTGAGAAGTGTTCTCCCTGTTTATTTATTATTTCAGTCATAGTTAGTATTTCGTATTGTTGGCGGTCTGCCTGTTTTTTGGAGTCTTATTTGCTCCGCCTTTCTTTTTTATGTAAATCCGTTATTTCATATCCTGGCTTCGGGACCATCAGTAAAGTTCCTTGTTTCACCATCTCTGCCTACTGCCTACTGTCTAACCTGCACCGCACCTGGGTCACACCTCACATCAACCCTTACAGTTGAATATGTTCAGAATTTGCGAAATGTACAATATGTTTTGAACTTGCAAAACATATGATATGTGACTAATTCCAATTTGTTGTGGCTAACGTTAGCTAGGGGTGGCTAGGTGGCTAACGCTAATGTTAGCTAGCTGGCTAACGTTAGCTAGGCTAGGGCAGTGGTACCCAAACTGTGGGGCTTTTAAGGAACTCAGTCCGACTTTCAACTTACTCTTGAAAGATGTAATAGTAGAATGCACAAGGTGCAATTTCGAAATTGAGTAGTGCATCATTAGTTTTCCTCTTGTCATGTCAGTCATTGCATGCATACCTTAGAGAGCTATTTATAATTTGTCAGAAATGTCCAGATCAATTCGTCCATGTCAGCTAAAGTTTTTTCAGCCAGATTTTTTAGCCCATATATTTTGTAGTAATGTTTGAGTCACTCAAATATCACATGAATACGCATTAGACATGGCAAAATGTTGAATGTAGAATTGCAAGAAAATGTGCTTTAAAACTACAAAATGTTCTCTGCACCCCATGTCGAAATGGGTAGAATTGCAGGAAATAAGCTTTACATTTACATTTTAGTCATTTAGCAGACGCTCTTATCCAGAGCGACTTACAGGAGCAATTAGGGTTAAGTGCCTTGCTCAAGGGCACATTAACGTCATTTAGCAGACGCTCTTAGCCAGAGCGACTCACAAATTGGTGCGTTCACCCTATAGCCAGTGGGATAACCACTTTACAATTGGGGGGGTGGGGGGGGGTAGAAGGATTCCTTTATCCTATCCCAGGTATTCCTTAAAGAGGTGGGGTTTCAAATGTCTCCGGAAGGTGGTGAGTGACTCCGCTGTCCTGGCGTCGTGAGGGAGCTTGTTCCACCATTGGGGTGCCAGAGCAGCGAACAGTTTTGACTGGGCTGAGCGGGAACTATGCTTCCGCAGAGGAAGGGGAGCCAGCAGGCCAGAGGTGGATGAGCGCAATGCCCTCATTTGGGTGTAGGGACTGATCAGAGCCTGAAGGTACAGAGGTGCCGTTCCCCTCACTGCTCCATAGGCAAGCACCATGGTCTTGTAGCGGATGCGAGCTTCAACTGGAAGCCAGTGGAGTGTGCGGAGGAGGGGGGTGACGTGAGAGAACTTGGGAAGGTTGAACACCAGACGGGCTGCGGCATTCTGGATGAGTTGTAGGGGTTTAATGGCACAGGCAGGGAGGCCAGCCAACAGCGAGTTGCAGTAGTCCAGACGGGAGATGACAAGTGCCTGGATTAGGACCTGTGCCGCTTCCTGTGTAAGGCAGGGTCGTACTCTCCAAATGTTGTAGAGCATGAACCTGCAGGAGCGGGTCACCGCCTTGATGTTGGCGGAGAACGGCAGGGTGTTGTCCAGGGTCACGCCTAGGCTCTTCGCACTCTGGGAGGAGGACACAGCGGAGTTGTCAACCGTGATGGCGAGATCATGGAACGGGCAGTCCTTCCCCGGGAGGAAGAGCAGCTCCGTCTTGCCAGGGTTCAGCTTGAGGTGGTGATCCGTCATCCATACTGATATGTCTGCCAGACATGCAGAGATGCGATTCGCCACCTGGTTATCAGAAGGGGGAAAGGAGAAGATTAGTTGTGTATCGTCAGCGTAGCAATGATAGGAGAGACCATGTGAGGATATGACAGAGCCAAGTGACTTGGTGTATAGGGAGAAAAGGAGAGGGCCTAGAACTGAGCCTTGGGGGACACCAGTGGTGAGAGCACGTGGTGCGGAGACAGCTTCTCGCCACGCCACTTGGTAGGAGCGACCGGTCAGGTAGGACGCAATCCAGGAGTGAGCCGCGCCGGAGATGCCCAGCTCGGAGAGGGTGGAGAGGAGGATCTGATGGTTCACAGTATCAAAGGCAGCAGACAGGTCTAGAAGGACAAGAGCAGAGGAGAGAGAGTTAGCTTTAGCAGTGCGGAGAGTCTCCGTGACACAGAGAAGAGCAGTCTCAGTTGAATGACCAGTCCTGAAACCTGATTGGTTTGGATCAAGAAGGTCATTCTGAGAGAGATAGCAAGAGAGTTGGCTAAAGACGGCACGCTCAATAGTTTTGGAAAGAAAAGAAAGAAGGGATACTGGTCTGTAGTTGTTGACATCAGTGGGGTCGAGTGTTGGTTTCTTGAGAAGGGGAGCAACTCTCGCTCTCTTGAAGACGGAAGGGACATGGCCAGCGGTCAAGGATGAGTTGATCAGCGAGGTGAGGTAGGGGAGAAGGTCACCGGAGATGGTCTGGAGAAGGGAGGAGGGGATGGGGTCAAGCGGGCAGGTTGTTGGGCGGCCTGCAGTCACAAGTCGCAGGATTTTATCTGGAGAGAGAGGGGAGAAAGAAGTCAAAGCATAGGGTAGGGCAGTGTGAGTAGGACCAGCAGTGTCATTAGACTTAACAAACGAGGATCGGATGTCGTCAACCTTCTTTTCAAAGTGGTTGACGAAGTCATCCACAGAGAGAGAGGAGGGGGGGGGGGGGGGAGGGGATTCAGGAGGGAGGAAAATGTGGCAAAGAGCTTCCTAGGGTCAGAGGCAGATGCTTGGAATTTAGAGTGGTAGAAGGTGGCCTTAGCAGCAGAAACAGATGAAGAAAATGTAGAGAGGAGGGAGTGAAAAGATGCCAGGTCGGCAGGGAGTTTAGTTTTCTTCCATTTCCGCTCCGCTGCCCGGAGCTCTGTTCTGTGAGCTCGCAGTGAGTCATCAAGCCACAGAGCTGGAGGGGAGGACCGAGCCGGCCGGGAGGATAGGGGACACAGAGAGTCAAAGGATGCAGAAAGGGAGGAGAGGAGGGTTGAGGAGGCAGAATCAGGAGATTGGAGGGAGAAGGATTGAGCAGAGGGAAGAGATGATAGGATGGAAGAGGAGAGAGTAGTGGGAGAGAGAGAGCGAAGGTTGCGACGGCGCATTACCATCTGTGTAGGGGCAGAGTGAGTAGTGTGGGAGGAGAGCGAGAGAGAAAAGGAAACAAAGTAGTGGTCGGAGACATGGAGGGGAGTTGCAGTGAGATTAGTAGAGGAGCAGCATCTAGTGAAGATGAGGTCAAGCGTATTGCCTGCCTTGTGAGTAGGGGGGGACGGTGAGAGGGTGAGGTCAAAAGAGGAGAGGAGTGGAAAGAAGGAGGCAGAGAGAAATGAGTCAAATGTGGACATAGGGAGGTTGAAATCCCCCAAAACTGTGAGGGGTGAGCCATCCTCAGGAAAGGAACTTATCAAGGCGTCAAGCTCATTGATGAACTCTCCAAGGGAACCTGGAGGGCGATAGATGACAAGGATATTAAGCTTAAATGGGCTAGTGACTGTGACAGCATGGAATTCAAATGAGGAGATAGACAGATGGGTTAGGGGAAAAATTGAGAATGTCCACTTGGGAGAGATGAGGATTCCTGTACCACCACCCCTCTGACCAGATGCTCTCGGGGTATGCGAGAACACATGGTCAGACGAGGAGAGAGCAGTAGGAGTAGCAGTGTTTTCAGTGGTGATCCATGTTTCCGTCAGCGCCAGGAAGTCGAGGGACTGGAGGTTGGCATAGGCTGGGATGAAGTCAGCTTTGTTGGCAGCAGAACGGCAGTTCCAGAGGCTGCCTGCGACCTGGAACTCCAGGTGTGGGGTGCGTGCAGGGACCAGCAGGTTAGAGAGGCAGCAGCCACGCGGTGTGGTGCGTTTGTGTAGCCTGTGCAGAGAGGAGAGAACAGGGATAGGCAGAGGCATAGTTGACAGGCTGTAGCAAATGGCTACAAAAATGCAGAGGAGATCGGAAAGAAATGAGCTAAACATCTGGGAGAGAAACTTCTACCTCAGAAACTATAATTGTTTCACTGAACCACCCGAGGAAAAACTCTACCAACTTCCACCTTAGAAATCAGAATTGTTGTGAACCACAGCGGTTCAATGTTTAAAGGAATAGACTCAACCCACTTTATTCAGCTAGCTAACTATGACACCATAGCTAACTAGCATGCTAGCATCCAAAAAAAAAAAAAAAAAAAAAAAAAAAAAAAACACAGTTTAGCACCAACACTTGGTCACAACAAACCACCAATAGTGGTTTGTTGTTTTTAACGTTGGCTAGCTTTAACTCCCAAATATAACTCTCCCAACTTCCACCTCAGAAGCTATAATTGTTGTAAACTACAGCGGTTCAATGTTTCTAGGAATAGACTAACTCAGTTTATTCAGCTAGCTAACTAGGTGCAGTATTATTCCGTGAAAATTGTCCGGGCACCTAGTCATAAGACGCCACAGCCAGCTAGCATGCCGGGCTCCAACTACACGGTTTAACGCCAATACTCTGCCACAACAAACCACCAGTGTATCAACGCGCAAGCAGATCGTTCGTGTCCGTGTCGAACGTTGTGGGTTAGTCCCGACAGCTTGAGCGAGTCCGTCGTCAACTTATTCAGCCAGTTAGTTAGCTAGAATAGTTAGCAAACTAGCTAGCCATTGCTTTCAGACAAAGAAGAACCCCTCCTTTCACGGCACGAACACACAGAGAGAGCCAAACGAACGTTAACTAGTCACCCATGTCCCAAATTCCTTGAACGACTCGGGCTATCAATATGTAAAAAGCAAAACAAATGTAGGTTATGACTTACCCCTAGCAGCTACTGTTAGCTAGCCAAGTGCAAAGCTAGCCACTGAATTGACTCAGCCAGTTCGCGTCTGTTCACACGGTCGTTCCAGCTATTGTTTACTAGTAGCCAACCAGGTAGCAACAAGCTAGCTAATATTTCAAGCACAGTAGCCACTTGCTACCTAACGTTAACGGTTCAGACAATGAGGTTAGGAAAGAGCTGAATGGTAGGCAATTATTGTATGTAATTATTGTAGGCAGCCAGCTGGCGTAATTACAGGCACTCTCAGGCGTGAAATAACTGTACCGTTGCTAATAGCTACTCGCCAGCTAGTCCCGGTGGTGGGTTAGCTAGCTAGCTTCGTGCTACGCTGGGCAACGCTGGGCACAGCCGAATACAATACTAACCTACAATAACTACATACAACAACCCACAATAACTAATTACAATCTAAATACGTAGTTTAAGCCTTACTCGACAAAGCCCAAGCTATGTGTAAAGCCAAGCTAACCCGACGCCAAGCCAAGTTGACTCCCCGTCCGTGAATACTTAAACAATACGTAAACAATACTTACCTACAATAATTGCCTACGGAAACCTACAATAACTACCTAAATAACTACCTAAATAAACTACCTACCTACGATCTAAATACATGGTTTAAGCTTTACTCAACACCATATGAGAAGCCAAGCTTACCTCCTGCTAGAGAAAACACAACCTCTCCCGACGAAGAAAAGTCGGTGCGTAAAGTGTAGGTAGCTTTAAACTTGAACAGTGATTGTGCCCATGGAAATAGGCGTGGTGCGCACACACGCGAGCAGGGGGGGGGCATGGCCTGAGTGAAAAAATGTGGGAACCCCTGGGCTAGGGATTAGGGTTAGGGGTTAAAGTTAGGGTTAAGGTTAGGAGGTAGGTTAAAGGTTAGGGTTAGGTTGTCACGCGTGCTGTAGGTGGGTGGAGTGGTGGAATCAAACGCAGAACACCGAAGGATAGTCCAAACAACTTTAGTTAATCTCCAAACAGGAAAAATAACAACACTTGCCCGAAGGCAAAATACGCACGAAGGTGAAATAGCAACCAGCGCACTAACAGGTGCGTAACGCTCCAACGCAGTGGAGGAAAGCTCAACCGAGCGAAAGGGCGAAAATAAGCCCAACACACGACAGACCAAAATCAATAACACACAACACCTGACAAACACAACGAGAACTAAATAGGACACTAATGACACTAAATGATAACAGGTGTGACAACAATCAGACAAAAGCAAACGAACATGAAACATACAACGGTGGCAGCTAGTATTCCGGAGACAACGAACGCCGAAGCCTGCCCGAACAAGGGAGAGAGGCAGCCTCGGCCGAAACCGTGACAGTACCCCCCCTTGACGCGCGGCTCCAGACGTGCGCCGACTCCGGCCTCGGGGACGACCCGGAGGACGCGGAGCAGGGTGCGTCGGGTGCCCACGATGGAATTCCGTCAGGAGAGACGGGTCCAAAATGTCTCTCCTCGGCACCCAGCACCGCTCCTCCGGACCGTACCCCTCCCACTCCACTAGATACTGGAGACCCCCCATCCGACGTCTCGAATCCAAGATGGACCTCACGGAGTACGCCGGTGCCCCCTCGATGTCCAATGGGGGCGGAGGAGTCTCCCTGATCTCACTTTCTTGGAGTGGGCCAGCTACCACCGGCCTGAGAAGGGACACATGGAACGAGGGGTTAATACTTTTATATTCAACAGGTAGTTGTAATTTATAACACACCTCGTTCAACCTTCCCAGGACTTTAAATGGCCCTACAAACCGCCGACCCAGTTTCCGACAGGGCAGGCGGAGGGGCAGGTTTCTGGTAGAGAGCCAGACTCGATCACCAGGTGCGTACACCGGTCCCTCACTGCGGTGGAGATCGGCGCTCGCCTTATGACGTCGGAGGGCCCGCTGCAGGTGGACGTGTGCAGCGTTCCAGGTCTCCTCCGAGCGCCGCGCCCACTCATCCACCGCAGGAGCCTCGATCTGGCTCTGCTGCCAAGGTGCCAGAACCGGCTGGTAACCTAACACACATTGGAAAGGGGTTAGGTTAGTGGAGGAATGGCGTAGGGAATTCTGGGCCATTTCGGCCCAGGGAACGTACCTTGCCCACTCCTCCGGCCGGTCCTGGCAGTATGTTCTAAGAAACCTACCCACATCCTGGTTCACACGTTCCACCTGCCCATTACTCTCCGGGTGGTAACCCGAGGTGAGGCTCACCGAGACCCCCAACCGCTCCATAAAGGCCCTCCAGACTCTGGAGGTAAATTGGGGACCCCGATCAGACACAATAACCTCGGGTACCCCGTAGTGCCGGAACACATGGGTGAATAGGGCTTCGGCAGTTTGCAGGGCGGTAGGAAGGCCCGGCATGGGGAGCAAACGACAGGCCTTAGAAAACCGGTCCACAACGACCAGTATAGTGGTATTCCCCTGTGAAGGAGGAAGGTCAGTAAGGAAATCCACCGAGAGGTGGGACCATGATCGTTGTGGAACGGGTAGGGGTAGTAACTTACCCCTAGGCAGATGTCTAGGCGCCTTACACTGGGCGCACACCGAGCAGGAGGAAACATAAACCCTCACATCCCTTGCCAACGTGGGCCACCAGTACTTGGCACTAAGACAGTGCACTGTCCGGCCGATACCCGGGTGTCCAGAGGAGGGTGACGTGTGAGCCCAATAGATCAATCGATCCCGAACCTCGAGCGGAACGTACTTCCGACCCTCCGGGCACTGTGGTGGACTAGGGTCGGTGCGTAACGCCCGCTCGAGCTCAGCATCGACCTCCCACACTACCGGTGCCACCAGACACGACTCCGGCAGTATGGGAGTGGGCTCCACGGACCTCTCCTCCGTGTCATACCGCTGAGACAGCGCATCTGCCTTACCGTTCTGTGACCCAGGGATGTACGTGATCTTAAATGTAAACCGGGTCAAAAACATATTCCATCTAGCCTGCCGAGGGTTTAGCCTCCTCGCTGCCCGGATGTACTCCAGGTTACGGTGGTCCGTCAAAATGAGGAAAGGGTGTTGAGCCCCCTCAAGCCAGTGCCTCCACACCTTTAGGGCCTGTACCACGGCTAACAGCTCCCTGTCCCCTACGTCATAGTTTCGCTCCGCCGGACTGAGCTTCTTGGAATAGAAGGCACAGGGGCGGAGTTTAGGTGGCGCGCCTGACCGTTGTGAAAGCACGGCTCCAATACCGGCCTCAGACGCGTCCACCTCTACCTGAAATGGTAAAGAGGGATCCGGATGCGCCAGCACTGGAGCCGAGGTAAACAGGTCCTTCAGCCTCCCAAATGCCCTGTCCGCCTCGGCAGACCACTGCAGACGCACCGGACCCCCCTTCAAGAGAGACGTGATGGGAGCTGCCACCTGTCCAAAACCCCGGATAAACCTCCGGTAGTAATTCGCAAACCCCAAAAACTGCTGCACCTCCTTCACAGTAGTTGGTGTTTGCCAATTACGCACGGCTGACACCCGGTCTACCTCCATCCTCACCCCTGACGCAGACAACTGATACCCCAAAAAGGAGACCGACTCCTGGAAAAACAGACACTTCTCTGCCTTAACATACAGGTTGTGCTCCACCAGCCTCCGCAACACTCTGCGCACCAGGGCCACATGCTCGACACGGGTAGGCGAGTACACGAGAATGTCATCTATGTACACCACGACCCCCTGCCCCTGCATGTCCCTGAAGATCTCATCCACGAATGATTGGAAAACTGACGGAGCGTTCATCAACCCGTATTGCATGACAAGATACTCGTAATGGCCCGAGGTGGTACTAAAGGCTGTCTTCCATTCATCGCCCTCCCTGATGCGCACCAAGTTGTACGCGCTCCTGAGATCTAATTTAGTGAAGAAACGCGCCCCATGCAAGGACTCAGTCATGGTCGCAATCAGCGGGAGTGGATAACTGTACTTCACCGTGATCTGATTGAGACCACGGTAATCGATGCACGGGCGTAAACCCCCATCCTTCTTCTTCACAAAAAAGAAACTCGAGGACGCAGGGGAAGTGGAAGGCCGTATGTATCCTTGTCTCAGAGATTCGTCTATGTAAGTTTCCATAGCTTTCTTCTCCTCCTGAGACAGAGGATACACATGGCTCCGTGGGAGCGCAGCTCCTGCCTGGAGGTCTATCGCACAATCTCCCTGCCTATGGGGCGGCAACCGCGTCGCCCTCGACTTACTAAACGCGATGGCCAAATCCCCATACTCAGGGGGAACGTGCAATGCGGGCACCTGGTTTGGACTCTCCACCGAGGTAGCCCCTACGGAAACGCCCAAACATCGACCCACACACTGGGCAGACCACTCCATCAGAGCCCTCTCCTGCCACGAAATAAATGGGTTATGGGTACTCAACCAGGGCATGCCCAGCACCACCGGATACGCAGGAGAGTCAATCAGAAATAGCTGAATCATCTCCTGATGACCCCCCTGCGCACACATCCTAAGTGGCGCAGTGACCTCCCTGATCAAGCCCGCACCCAACGGACGGCTATCTAGGGCATGAACGGGGAAAGGGACATCAACAGGAAGAAGGGGAATCCCTAAGGCTAAACAAAACTTCTTATCAACAAAATTCCCAGCCGCGCCTGAATCTACCAGCGCCTTATGCTGGGAATGAGGTGCTACCTGTGGAAAACTCACAGGTATACAAAAATGTGCAACAGAGAGCTCTGGGTGAGTGGGGCGCCTACTCACCTGGAAGGAATCCCCAGTGCGGGACCTGTCGTCCTCTCCCCTAGGAGGCCATCCCCAGCACCTAGCCGCGGTGTGTCCTCCCCGACCACAGTTGGTGCAGGGGATGGACCCCCTAGTAAGCCGACCCCTCCTCTCTCTAGCGCCAGCGCCCCCGAGCTCCATGGGACACGGCTCGGAGGCGCTGGAGGGTGAAATGGACGGACCCCCCTCGGGACGTCCGCGGGTAGCTAGTAGGTTATCCAGCCTGATGGACATGTCGACCAACTGGTCGAACGAGAGGCTGGTGTCCCTACAAGCCAGCTCCCGACGGACGTCCTCTCGTAGACTACATCTGTAGTGATCGACGAGAGCCCAATCATTCCACCCTGCATCTGCCGCTAGAGTACGGAATTCGAGGGCGAACTCTTGGGCACTCCTCCTCCCCTGCCGGAGGAAGACCAGACGCTCCCCCGCCGCTTTCCCCTCCGGGGGATGGTCAAACACCGCCCTGAAGCGGCGGGAGAACTCGTTGTACGTGATGGTGTCCGCGTCGATCCTCCTCCACTCCGCGTTGGCCCATTCCAATGCCTTCCCGGAAAGGCAGGAGATCAGGGAGGACACGCTCTCATGTCCCGAGGGCGCCGGGTGCACGGTGGCCAGGTACAGCTCCACCTGGAGAAGGAATCCCTGACACCCGGCCGCGGTTCCATCGTAGGCCCTCGGGAGCGAGAGTCGGACTCCTCGGGATTCCGGTGCGGGAATGGGCGGACTGGCCGATGGTGCTGGCAGGGAGGGTGGTGGTGGAGGCGTTCCCCAGCCTCGGATGGTGGTGATCACCTCCTGCAGTGCGGTCCCCATCTGCAGGATCTGGTCCCGTTGTTCCCGAACCTGGTCCTCCAGCGTCGTCTGGGCTGCTGCGGCTCCTGCTGATTCCATAAAGGGGTGTGTTATTCTGTCACGCGTGCTGTAGGTGGGTGGAGTGGTGGAATCAAACGCAGAACACCGAAGGATAGTCCAAACAACTTTAGTTAATCTCCAAACAGGAAAAATAACAACACTTGCCCGAAGGCAAAATACGCACGAAGGCGAAATAGCAACCAGCGCACTAACAGGTGCGTAACGCTCCAACGCAGTGGAGGAAAGCTCAACCGAGCGAAAGGGCGAAAATAATCCCAACACACGACAGACCAAAATCAATAACACACAACACCTGACAAACACAACGAGAACTAAATAGGACACTAATGACACTAAATGATAACAGGTGTGACAACAATCAGACAAAAGCAAACGAACATGAAACATACAACGGTGGCAGCTAGTATTCCGGAGACAACGAACGCCGAAGCCTGCCCGAACAAGGGAGAGAGGCAGCCTCGGCCGAAACCGTGACATAGGTTTAGGGGAAGGATTAGCTAAAAGGGTTAAGGTTAGGGTTAGGAGAAGAGTTAGCTAACATGCTAAGTAGTTGCAAAGTATCTAAAAAGTAGTAAGTAGTTGCAAAGTTGCTAAAATGCTTAAGTTGTCCGTGATGAGATTCAAACACGCAACCTTTGGGTTGCCAGACGTTCGCGTTATACGCCCAACCAACCACCCTCCTTTCGTTTATGCCTTAAGTAAACTTCTGTCTTATGTAACATATCATCCCGGATTTACGTTTACTATGTTACGTCTAGTCTATGAGACCAGGCTGGGGACCTTGAAAGCATAGGAGTCGTTCTGGAAGTATATTGGTTGTGTGCGTGTGTACTTGAATGCGTGCTTGTGTGTGTACATGCTTGCATGTGTGTGTATGTTCTTCACAGGAACACTTGTTTCCAGGTGTAGTCACTCAGCAGACATGGAGAGAGGTTGGGTGTGATGACTCGGCCTTCACTCACAAGTCAAACAACACTCCCCTCTCCACCATATAATTCCCTGCTCTATCTTAAACAGCCAGCTCACTACTGTAAACGTGGCCTTCAGTTGTACTCTGAGAGATAACCCCACTGCAGTAAAACTTTCCATATACTGTACAGTCGTGGTCAAAGGTTTTGAGAATGACACAAGTATTGGTCTTCACAAAGTTCGCTGCTTCAGTGTTATGAGATATTTTTGTCAGATTTTACTATGGTAAACTGAAGTATAATTACAAGCATTCCATAAGTGTCAAAGGCTTTTATTGACAATTACATTAAGTTTATGCAAAGAGTCAATATTTGCATTGTTGACCCTTCTTTTTCAAGACCTCTGCAAACCGCCCTGGCATGCTGTCAATTAACTTCTGGGCCACATTCTGACTGATGGCAGCCCATTCTTGCATAATCAATGCTTGGAGTTTGTCAGAATTTGTGGGTTTTTGTTTGTCCACCCGCCTCTTGAGGATCGACCACAAGTTCTCAATGGGATTAAGGTCTGGGGAGTTTCCTGGCCATGGACCCAAAATGTTGATGTTTTGTTCCCAGAGCCACTTAGTTATCACTTTTGCCTTATGGCAAGGTGCTCCATCATGCTGGAAAAGGCATTGGTCGTCACCAAACTGTTCTTGGATGGTTGGGAGAAGTTGCTCTCGGAGGATGTGTTGGTACCACTCCCTTGGCTGAGAAGCAACCCCACACATGAATTGTCTCAGGATGCTTTAATGTTGGCATGACACAGGACTGATGGTAGCGCTCAACATGTCTTCTCCGGACAAGGTGTTTTCCGGATGCCCCAAACAATCAGCAGTCCAATCCCTGTACCTTTTGCAGAATATCAGTCTGTCCCTGATGTTTTTCCTGGAGAGAAGTGGCTTCTTTGCTGCCCTTCTTGACACCAGGCCATCCTCCAAAAGTATTCGCCTCACTGTGCGTGCAGATGCACTCACACCTGCCTGCTGCCATTCCTGAGCAAGCTCTGCACTGGTGGTGCCCCGATCCCGCAGCTGAGTCAACTTTAGGAGACGGTCCTGGCGCTTGCTGGACTTTCTTGGGTGCCCTGAAGCATTCACAACAATTGAACCTCTCTCCTTGAAGTTCTTGATGATCCAATAAATGGTTGATTTAGGTGCAATCTTACTAGCAGCAATATCCTTGCCTGTGAAGCCCTTTTTGTGCAAAGCAATGATGACGGCACGTGTTTCCTTGCAGGTAACCATGGTTAACAGAGGAAGAACAATGATTTCAAGCACCACCCTCCTTTTAAAGCTTCCAGTCTGTTATTCTAACTCAATCAGCATGACAGAGTGATCTCCAGCCTTGTCCTCGTCAACACTCTCACCTGTGTTAACGAGAGAATCACTGACATGATGGCAGCTGGTCCTTTTTGTGGCAGGGCTGAAATGCAGTGGAAATGTTTTTTGGGGATTATGTTCATCTTCATGGCAAAGAGGGACTTTGCAATTAATTGCAATTCATCTGATCACTCTTCATGACATTCTGGAGTATATGCAAATTGCCATCATCAAAACTGAGGCAGCAGACTTTGTGAAAATTAGTATTTGTATCATTCTCAAAACTTTTGACCACGACTGTGAAAAAATCCACAATCCTACTTCTTAACCACAGTGGGCACTAGCTTGCACTAGCACAATCTAATGCATACACAGTTTATACACACACTATACACTACCCCCACCCCCCCCCCCCCCCCCTCTCTCGCACACTCTCTCTCACAAACACACACAGACACACACAGACACAAACAGAGCCTGTGGGATCTCTCTACCTAACCTCTACCCATTCTTAGCTCCTCTCCGGTGGACTTTGCCCTGCAGGCCTTTCCAGTGGAGCCATTAAGTAAACATGAGTTAGTCTGAAACATGGAGGGGCTCTACTTTATGACTGTGGCTCATAGTGGAAAAAGACCATGGGGTAGAAGGCCTATATTGTCTTGTTCTAAACGGAGACTCAATATACCTCAGTGTACACACACTGTACTATAATGATGTTCTTATGTGTGATTATTATGTTGTTACTGATGTTTGTCATTATTGGTACGGACAGATGGTAGGAAAAGCACACACAGATGATCAGACGAAATGTATTGTCTAGAGAAAGGCTATAATGTGTGTAATAGAGCACTCACACAGTTATTCTAATGCTTCTTATGCTATTAGTAGTACTTCTCATGTACTCTATGTTAGCTAAGTGTGATGTTTTGTTCTGTGCAATTTCATGGCCCTTCAAATATCGCAGGTACATATCAGGTCTACCCCTCTAACATATACTACTAACACAAGATCAATAATGTGAGAAGTATCTGCTTAGAAATGCCCCACAGAATATCTTAGATTAGAATACCTCTCTCTAAGCAGGGCAGTTTGTGTGCAGAAATATGTGCAGGCAGGCAGAGTAGTGAAGAAGCAGGGATCTGGGCTGTAATGGCTACTTTCCATGCTTCCTCTCCACATTTGACAAAACACAGAACCGTCTCTGTAGAACGTCAGCCCGGAGCACACGGTCACTGGTAAATCAAATTGGACGAGAGAAAAAGAGGTTTGTGTTCACAGTCCCGGGGGAGGGTTGGTCTCTGGGATGAACTCCTAACTGAACGAGATGACCTACTACCTCTGTCTGTCTGTCCGAAGCAGCTTAGGGGCCTGTTCTGTTTCAATATTCTCTGAGAACTTGGTTCCCGATGTTATAAAACTGTCCTCTATTGCATGGAACCGTGTGTTTACAGTGGAAGACTGGGGGATCACTAAGTTGTTCCAGACAAAATAAAGTAATTTCCTGAGCCGCTGGAAGCACACTCACTCAGAAAGAGCACATTTCCATTTGCAGAGCAATATCAGTCATGGTTCGCTTCTGTCTTCTTTTTTTCTGAGCCTTGACATCAGGCCCGGCTTGAGGATGACATGCCTGAAGCGGGCATTTTAAATCCATGGGGGGGCACAACTAGTATTGCTTTATAACCCCGATAAAACACAAGGTAGATTGGTCTTACTACTGTTCAAATGTACAAAAATGTAACGGAAATATAGCCGTACACATCAACAACCGTCGTTTTGTTGAGATTAAGGTGCTAAAATGGTCTCTCTTTCCACAAAGAACCAGGGAGAAAGAAGTTGACCCTCATTTTCCAAAGGGTTTGAATTGAAAAATAGTTATCGCACCCGCATGGTCATTCTATTACCACTATTGTCTGATCAGTTTGAAGTGTGTGTGTGTTTGTGTTTGTGTTTGTGTGTGTGTGTGTGTGTGTGTGTGCTTGCGTGCCTGATGCCTGTGTGCATTCGTGTGTGTGTGTGGGTGGATGAGTAGGTGGATGGTTGTGAGTGCACACCTGTGTGTGTCCTGCTTAGACAAACAAACCAGGGAGAAGCCATAGGGGCCAGTGAACCTTTCATCGTTTTTCTGACAGCCTAAGTTTTTCTTGAGTGATTTTATAATTGCTGCAACACTTCCCTTGGGGCAAAATTATGAGCGAGAGGCATTTGACAAGATTCATTTGAATACATGGCCTTTAAGCGTCACACACACACACACACACTTGATGAACATTATGCAGATTATGCCGATTCTAAGCAGAAAAACTCAATGTGCTGGATTTGTCAGTACACCTGCAGCTGTAATAACGTAGCCAGAGATTTCTGCTACATGTATTTGAAATACGTATTGAATTACTTTTGAGTATTTTGTCATTTGTGTTACACTGGCCTGAACTACAATCCAATATATTTGGTAACAAGATGCTTACAGACCTGTAATTTGTATTTTCAAAATACAAAATACTTTTTTATATAACTTTTTATAGTGGTTCACAATTTTGTGGCCACCTTTCACCCTGCATTGGTATCATAAGTCTGGTGGCACTATGGTGTGATAAGAGTGTCTGCTAAAAGACTGAAATGTACATATGAAAATAAACACTTGCAAAGCACGTTGGGTATTATTCTAATGAGCTCCGCCAATAATAACACCCAGTGTGCTTTGCAATTGTTCATTTTTTACATTTACATTTTGGTAATTTAGCAGACTCTTATCACCAGTGGTGTAAAGTACTTAAATAAAAATACTTTAAAGTACTACTTAAGTAGTTTTTTGGGGTATCTGTAATTTACTTTACTTTTTATATGTATATATACTTTTACTTTTACTTCACTACATTCCTAAAGAAAATGATGTACTTTTTACTCCATACATTTTCCCTGACACCCAAAAGTACTCGTTACATTTTGACAGGAAAATGGTCAGATTCACACACTTATCAAGAGAACATCCCTGGTCATCCCTACTGCCTCTGATCTGGTGGAATCACTAAACACAAATGCTTAGTTTCTAAATTATGTCTGAGTGTTGGAGTGTGACCCTGGCGATCCGTCAATAAAAAAACAAAAAAAAACAATTGTGCCGTCTGGTTTGCTTAAAATGGTTTATACTTTTACTTGTACATTTTAGCAACTCCATTTACTTTTAATACTTAAGTATATTTCAAACCGAATACTTTTAGACTTTAGTAGTATTTTACTGGGTGACTTTAACTTTAGTCATTTTCTATTAAGGGATCTTTACTTTTACTTAAGTATGACAATTGAGTACTGGGAAACGAACCCACAACCCTGGCGTTGCAAGCGCCATGCTATACCAACTGAGCTACACGGGACTATATCACACCATAGTGCCATCAGACTCCTGATACCAATGCAAGATGAAAGGGGGGATTTACATTTACATTTAGTCATTTGTTAGACGACTTATCCAGAGCTACTTACAGTCAGTGCATTCAACTAAGGTAGATAAACAACCACATATCACAGTCAAGGTTTTTTGTTACCGTTACTGAAAATGTTGTTGTAGTGAGGGCGTGTACTTGCAAATGTATTTTGTATTTAGAATATATTTGATCTATATTTTACTAGATTTTAGTTTGATACATTGGTCTTTAGAGTATCTTGTTATTGAAACAAGATACATTTTGATGTATATTTTGCCCGTCTCTGCATGTAGCACTTCTCCCATTGCAATGTGTCACGGCGCTTCAGAATGACAGACGTTTACGAGTGAAGCCGAATACATTACATTTTCACATTTACATTTGAGTCATTTGGCATCAAAAGTAATGGATTGCCTTTACTGTGTATAGTGCTGTACTACAAGGGTACAGGTGTTTTACATCGTAATGAGGGAAGCCATCCACTGCTAATGTGTAGCACTCACTGCTCAAAACTCTGATTCAAATTGGTGTGATCATCATCATCATCATCAACAGCAGACTCTTTTGAACACATCTAGTCAATCACTGACAAGAAACTGAAAAAGAAACTGTAAAAACAAGATCACTTGAATAGCTATACATTGCCAATGTTCCCTGTTCCCAGGCTAAAATGAAAAAGTGATAGAATACTGTGTTTTAGCTGCAACAGTACTGATGTTACCTTGAATACCCCTAATGAGTTTGGTGAGAGGAACTTAAGCTACAAATCAGGGGTTTAAAAACAGATTTAATTAACTACTCAATCAGCATGAAGGGATATCATGTTACTCTTTAGTGGAATTTGGAGCACTTTTAGTTATCCTGTAAGGTTGGAATAATCAGTCTGAAAGCCTTGCCTCAGGGAATTCTAGTATGCCTATACAGCACATGCTATTTTAATTGCATCAAACGTGTATTTCTGCATATATTTAATGTGTATTTCTATGCCTTCCCTTCTATACATATAGTATGTGCACTAACAATTGTATTTTCCCTATTATCTGTAAACCAGAGGAATTTGGCTTTGAAACAGACCATGTCTGGGAATGCACTCAATGCGCTCAGTTTCCCCTGTATGTTCATCCATCTCAACATCAAAGGGTGCTTGTCAGACATCACAATTACCAACCTGATATATTACAGTTTTCATCATTATAAAGGGGGCTACAACTCCGTAAAGACAGACCTAAACTCACGGTGGACCTACCCATCTGGAATCTACAGTATCTTCTCTGTTTCACGGAGGCTCTCCACACTGCTAAAGCTAACTCTCTCTCCTCTACTCTTGTCCTTCTAGACCTATCTGCTGCCTTTGATACTGTGAACCATCAGATCCTCCTCTCCACCCTCTCCGAGTTGGGCATCTCCGGCGCGGCTCACTCTTGGATTGCGTCCTACCTGACAGGTCGCTCCTACCAGGTGGCATGGCGAGAATCTGTCTCCGCACCACAAGCTCTCACCACTGGTGTCCCCCAGGGCTCAGTTCTATGCCCTCTCCTATTCTCGCTATACACCAAGTCACTTGGCTCTGTCATATCCTCACATGGCCTCTCCTATCATTGCTACGCAGATGACACACAATTAATATTCTCCTTTCCCCCTTCTGATAACTAGGTGGTGAATCGCATCTCTGCATGTCTGGCAGACATATCAGTGTGGATGACGGATCACCAACTCAAGCTGAACCTCGGCAAGACAGAGCTGCTCTTCCTCCCGGGGAAGGACTGCCCGTTCCATGATCTCGCCATCACGGTTGACAACTCCGTTGTGTCCTCCTCCCAGAGTGCAAAGAGCCTTGGCGTGACCCTGGACAACACCCTGTCGTTCTCCGCTAACGTCAAAGTGGTGACCCGATCCTGCAGGTTCATGCTCTACAACATTTGCAGAGTACGACCCTACCTTACACAGAAAGCGGCACAGGTCCTAATTCAGGCACTTGTCATCTCCCGTCTGGATTACTGCAACTCGCTGTTGGCTGGGCTCCCTGCCTGTGCCATTAAACCCCTACAACTTATCCAGAACGCTGCAGCCCATCTGGTGTTCAACCTTCCCAAGTTCTCTCATGTCACCCCGCTCCTCCGCACACTCCACTCGCTTCCAGTTGAAGCTCACATCTACTACAAAACCATGGTGCTTGCCTACGGAGCTGTGAGGGGAACGGCACCTCCTTACCTTCAGGCTCTGATCAGACCCTACACCCAAACGAGGGTGTAGTATCTGACGTTTTCATATTGTTGGTTAAATGAACTCTATTTTGCTTTGCTGAAACATCTGGAAAGTATTACTATAGGTGCCCCCTAAGACGGTGGACATTGGGATATGTGGAGGCCAGGGATTGGTCTATTCAAAACATGCCATTTTGTGTTACATAGGAAATATACCATGTTTGAACAAAGGGACGAGGAGAGTGATCATATTTGAGATTGGGTTTGTTGCTCTCCAGATTCTGCAGAAATCTGTAAATTGATGCTGAAATCTTTGATTATAATAAACCATTATAATAAAGTACAGTGTCAGCGGATTTCTTATCAACACAGCATTGCAGCATCGTTGTTCGGCCACCACAGAAATTGGGGACGAGGATTTTGGGACGTGTTGCGTCTGTTTCAGCGTTCCATCATGGGCTCCGAGCTGACTCTCGCTCCAGAGTCCGGCAGATAAGGGTGAGCTTTCTCACAACTTTGGGCGCTGGTCAGTTCGTGTGACTGTCTGTGCGTTGGGGGGACACACCGTGAAGGACCGGTGTGTGTGCCGTGCTGTTTGCTGTGTGATGAGATTCCGTTCTAAATTTCTAAATGTGTTTGCGTTGGAAACAACGCAAACAGGGGGGAGTGTGTATATAATACAAGATCTAAGGAAAAAAGGAATAGAATAAAGGAATAAGACAAGGAACTAAGGAAAAATGTATACTAATTAGGACGTCGCTGATCTACGGAAGCCCTCAAATGAGGCAATCATTAGATGGGCCACAAATCCTGTGAAGTCACTAGGTGAATTTTCGGGTCAGTTCCAAGGGACTGTGAGTTTGTAGAATATACATTCAATTGTATGTTACCTCTCGGTATATAGTTGACGAGGTATATGTCCGAAGTAGCCTCTCATTGAATATCTGCAACTCAAGGTAGCAGAAATTTAGGAAGGAAAATAAGGAATAGGTGCGACGGAAGCATGCTTTTGGAATTGTATGAATGGATGCATTCTTGTTGATTTAATAGTTTTCATGTGTGTGTGAGAGACAGAGAGTGTGTGTGTGCGCAAATAAAGATGTATTTGCTGTGTTTGAGCTGTGTGGATTGTGCAGAGGTTTATATGCTCGACTCATGCTATGATAAGATTTTATGTTAGATATATATACATATATATGTTGTGGTTGAGAACAGGGGTTTTAGTTTTTTGTAAGGAAATCTGTTAATTACGGTTAAAACCTTATCAGTCTCCATTTGAGAGAACGTTTTCAAATTTGTTAAAATCTATGAGCCCCCGGGAGGACGTTATGATTGTATAGAGAAGATTTGTAATGGATAAGACAATAACTATAAATCTGCAGATTGGAGTAGAATGGGTGAAGAAAGAGGAGAGAAAATAGACTAAAGTTAAGTTAAGAAACTTCGAAGTAGGATTTGTGTTCTATGTTTTGTGTTGGTTTGTGCATTTGTTCAGTGTTACTGTTTGTCTGTGTTGGAAAGAACGGAGGGACAGCTGGTCTGTCTGCTGTTTGACTTAGAGAAAAGTTACTTGCGGGAGTGCTCTCACCCTGAAGTCGCACTAATAAATGAACTGCGCATGTGTGGAATTTTAGGAGGTTATATGTCACGATCGTCAGGGAGAGACCAATGCGCAGCGTGATGAATGAACATGTTTACTTTATTAAACTAAAGCACGAACAAAACAACAAACGACTCGTAACGTCCACGGTGACAATGACCGAACACGGAACAAAAACCCACAAACACAAAGGGAAAACAGACAGTTTAAATATGGCTCCCAATCAGAGACAACCAGCCAACAGCTGACACTCTTTGCCTCTGATTGGGAGTCACTCAGGCAAAACATAGAAATAGACGAACTAGAACCCCCAACATAGAAACACACCACATAGAACAAACACACCCTGGCTCAACAACTAGAGTCCCATAGCCAGGGTGTGACAGTACCCCCCCCTAAAGGCGCGGACTGCGACCGCGCCTCAAAAAGAGCAAAACAGGGGAGGGCTGGGTGGGCATACCTCCTCGGCGGCGGTTCTGGCTCCGGGCTTGACCCCGGAGCCAGAACTGAACACTGGTGGAGCGGATTGCTCTAGCTCCGGCGTGACGCAGCACCTGACCGGTGCCGGACCCGCCACCGGTGGAACAGGCACGGGCCGTGCCGGACTGACGACACACACCACTGGCTTGGTGTGGGGAGCAGGAGCGGGCCGAGCCGGGCTGACGAAGCGCACCACTGACTTGGTGCGGGGAGCAGGAACGGGCCGTGCCGGGCTGACGACGCGCACCACTGACTTGGTGCGGGGAGCAGGAACGGGCCGGACAGGGCTGACGAAACGCACCACTGACTTGGTGCGGGGAGCAGGAATGGGCCAGACTGGGCTGGCGACGCGCACCACAGACTTGGTGCGGAGAGCAGGAACGGGCCGGACAGGGCTGACGAAACGCACCACAGACTTGGTGCGGGGAGCAGGAATGGGCCGGACTGGGCTGGCGACGCGCACCACAGACTTGGTGCGGAGAGCAGGAACGGGCCGGACAGGGCTGACGAAACGCACCACAGACTTGGTGCAGGGAGCAGGAATGGGCCGGGCCGAGCTGGCGATGCGCACCGTAGACTTGGTGCGAGTGGCATGAACAGGCCGGACCGTACTGGGAACACACACCACTGGCCCTACGTGGGGATCAGGAACAGGCCGGACCGGACTGGCAACACACGCCAGTACCTCTCGCCGTGCCTCTACATCTTCCACCCCCTCTTCGACCAGTGGCCCCCGTAACCTGGCGGCCTCCTCTGCCAATCCGCTGGGCCGCTCTGCCGCGGTCTCCTGCTGGCCCGTCGTCCACGGCGTTAGCCCCCCCCTAAAAATTGTCTGGGGGTCTCTCTTCCCCGTGGGCCAGGCCTCTATATTTCTCGCCCAACTCTCGCTCTCCTGCTTCCAACTCCAGCCATTCTGCTCCTCCTTTGGCTTGACCCAGTCGAGACTCTTCCTCCACTGTTCCCAAGTCCACCCTCTCTGCTCCTCACTAGGCTTGACCCAGTCGAGGTTGCAACGGAGATCTGCTAGCGATCTCCCTGGTGATGGCTCCTGGACACGCTGCTTGGTCCAGTCTTGGTGGGTTTTTCTGTCACGATCGTCAGGGAGAGACCAATGCGCAGCGTGATGAATGAACATGTTTACTTTATTAAACTAAAGCACGAACAAAACAACAAACGACTCGTAACGTCCACGGTGACAATGACCGAACACGGAACAAAAACCCACAAACACAAAGGGAAAACAGACAGTTTAAATATGGCTCCCAATCAGAGACAACCAGCCAACAGCTGACACTCGTTGCCTCTGATTGGGAGTCACTCAGGCAAAACATAGAAATAAACGAACTAGAACCCCCAACATAGAAACACACCACATAGAACAAACACACCCTGGCTCAACAACTAGAGTCCCATAGCCAGGGTGTGACATTACAGTTACACAGAACGAATGTGCCACTCCCCTGCCTGCACTGAGCTGCTGGGAGATGCAGACTTAGAGCTGCAAAAAGAAGGAGGGGGAGACTTTGAGTACACACGAATAAAGTATTCTGTTTGTTAAGTGGCTGTTGCGTAACTACGAACCTATTTGATTGAGATCCATTGAATTTATAAATGAGAGCTATGTTGACGGATTAAAAAAAAGAAGAAAAAGAAGAAAAAAAAAGGTTATTGCGCTAATTAAAATACTCCTGGTTAAGCTGCTTGCTTATTTCTTAGCGTGAATGTGAACATAGGTTTGTCTAAAAGGGTATTGTATGGTTGAAATAACCCAGTGAGTACATAAAATACTAAATTCTTGTCTGTTTCTTTTGTTCTCCTGTGGTGTGAGAGACGAGAAGGAGGAGACAGAGAGAGAGGAGGTGCTGACCAGTGCGTCACGCGACAGCGTGTGCTGTCCCGGATCCAGTCCAATTAAGGCCAGTACTGTTCTATCCACAAAACGTACTTTCCCTTACAGGATATTATAGATGAAGGGCATTTATCTGTTTGTGTATGCCTAAAATATTTCATGTTGTGACCATTTAGCAAGGACTTGGTAACAGACTGATCAATTGATGTAATTGAGAATTGCACATTGAAGTTATTTTGTGCATGGGTTGTTTTGATTTTATATGTATTTCTGTTTCTGTATTTTGGATTTTTGACTTTGTTTTGTTTTACCCCATATGTAACTCTGTGTTGTTGTTTTTTTTATCGCACTGCTTTGCTTTATCTTGGCCAGGTCGCAGTTGTAAATGAGAACTTGTTCTCAACTGGTTTACCTGGTTAAATAAAGGTGAAAAAAAAAAAAAAAATTGGAGTTGTGTGGAAATCTAGCACCTAGATTATTCTGTAAAATTAAGGTGATTGGGTGCTTATTAAGCAATTGGTTTGTGGGTGCTGTAGTGTTGCTGGATTGCAGGTCTTTCTTTTTTGATTGCTCTGGAGTTGACTAGTTTCCTTTACTTTTCTTTATCGGATGTGGTAAGATTGCCACTAATAAATAATTTGGTAGAAAGAAAAAAATAGGAGGGAAAGATAAGATACATAGCTTAAAGTCTTTTTTGGTTTACAAATTCATTAGCTTAAAATAATAATAATAATAAAATAATTCACAATAAAGGAATATAAAAGAGTTGTTACAATGGGGAAAAAGGACATCAAAACTATGAAAGTAATTACTCCTGTTGATGTAGTACAAAATAGTAATCCTTTAGTTAATGGTATTGCAAGGTTATCTGGAAAATGGCATAAACGTTGGCCTGACATTGAACAACCATGGCCAGTGGAAGGGACTCTTAACCCAGACGTAATTAAAATAATGGAAGTGCTTGTGTCCACATATAAGGCAGATCAAAAGAAGGGAAAAAAGGGGGAACAGCGTAAAGAAAAGAGACAAAGAGAGCTGGATGTTCTTAAGTTGTTTGAAAATGAGGGACAAAAACTGATAAAAGATACAAAAGATAAAAGAGACAGAGGTATAGAGAAAATGGCAAAAGAGGCGAAGGTAACAGAAAAACTAATGGCAGAAGTCAATACACCTTTCTCACATAAGGATTCAACAAAAAGACCCCCACCTTACGAGGAAGAAGTAGAGTTTAAGGACGTCTATCCTCAACTTCCAGTGATCATTCAGGAGGGTGATTATTGCATCAGAGATGAAGATGAACGAATAATAGAGAGAGGACAAGCAGAAACGACCATAAAGATTAATCCAAACTCCAAAAGTAAGAAGAAAACGACATGTCTGGAAACTAAGGGTAGAGTGAGGTTCAGGAGGATGGAATTTGAAGATGATGATGATGATGATGATGATCAGAGTGATTCAGAAGAGATCATGGGTGGATATGTGATATGTGATCAGACGGAGGTTGGCTAGAGCGGAAAGAAGGGGTAATGGAAGTTGGAAGAAGAAGGATACAAGAGATTCGACCTCTGATGAAAGTGAAGATGGAGACAGCGATGAAGAATTGGAGATTAAAGGTGCTTCATGTTCAAGAGGATTTTATCCTACAATGACTAGCACAGAAAAAATAGAAAGAGATATGGATCGATGCATATCATACTTGGATAAGGCGAATAATTTAGAAGAAGTAAGAGAATTGGAAGAACAACTCAAGAAGCTGAAGATACAGAAGGAAAAACTGCTGAAAAAAGGATCCCAAAAATTGGAGAGGAGGTATACATTGCGGCCAAGAAAAGGGAGCACAAGTAAGAAGATGATGCCAGTGATAATTCGAGGACAGAACCTGGAGTATAAGCCTTTGCAGAATACCGATATGTCAGATATACTTGAGAAGCTGCCTAGTCTTCAAGATGGAGCATATCCTTGGATTTCAAAGTTGGAAGAAATTATGGTGGGAACACAGTCTGCCATAGGATACATTAAGAGACTTTTGGCTAATCTCCTTGGGATTCCAGGTATGGAATACATTTTTCAGAGAGCTGGACTTAATCGATATATGGGGACTGCGGTGAATGATCCTGAGTTGTTAGCTGCAAGTAGAAATAGGCTGTGGAGAGCACTGAAAGATACGTTTCCAACAAATGTGCATCCTGACAACATTCTGATTGACCCACTAGGACAACAAGAAAATCCGAGAGCCTATGTGTCAAGAGCTCATCAAGTGTGGAGAAATATTACCGGAAATGATCCAGATGTGAGTCAAATAGAGCAGTCAATTTTGCGAGCTAAACTGCAGATGGGGCTGCCCTCACCAGTAAGGAGCAAACTGGCAGAGGTGGTTGGAATTGGAAGCATGGCAAAAGGTGTCTATACAGATCATATAGCCCATTAAGTGGATCTATACAGGAAAAAGGAACACAACCAGAAAGAACAGGACCAAGAAACTCTCAGAAAACTCAATCAAATACAACTGGTGGAGAATAAGAAGAAGGAGAAGAAATAGGCTTTGGTTATGCAGAATCAGTGTTCACCAACTCAACAATCACTGCTACAGCTTCAACCGAACCAGTTCCAACCGCAATTGTCCCAGCAACCACTAGTGGTACCAGTTGTTTCATATCCATAGCCAGCTTCCGGACAGACACAGAATTGGAGAGGAAGAGGACGAGAAGGTTTAGGAAGAGGAAGAGGAGGAAGATTTAATCCATACTTCCAGCAATCTTCAGAAGTGTGTTATAATTGTGGACAGGTTGGTCACTTTTCCAGTGAGTGTAATGGGCCAGGAGGAAACACCAGAGGAAATTTCAGAGGAAGATACAGGGGCCAGTCAAGATCATTTGGAGGACCGGTGAACCCTTCAGAAAACTACAATACCCATACTGGTATCGGAACATACACCTATTGCATTGTTGGGAAGAGATGCATTGTGTAGATTGAATTGTACAATAAAATGTACGCCAGATGGCTGTCTGGTAGAAGTGCCAAAAGAAAAGGTATACCAATTGTTGATGACGACAGAGATTGACTCTTCTTCAGTATTTTGGATTGGAAATCTCAGTGCAGATTTTTTGAAGCCGGCTAAAATATGGGAGAAATTAATTGTGGCAAACATGCCAGATGCGAGGCTTCCTGAATATCAATTTCATTGTACGCTCAAGTATTTCAAGAATGCTGCCCAATCGAACTCAGAGGAATGGTTGAGTCATCAACCAAAGAAAGTTCAACTCAGCTCATGTTGCATAATTTTAGGACCACAAGGAGCAGCTATGAAGATAAACACAGACGATTATCTGGATAAAGAATTTGAGATTGAGAAGAGTGTGCCACATGTGACCTTGTTGGTTTCTGAAGACTATGAGCAGAAGCCTAGAACTGTCAGAGAGATGACATTTCTTGGTATTGCTGGTTATTCTTCAGCCTGGGTTGGTGGCTATGCTAGTTTGAGGTTACCTTTGAGAGCTATGGTTAAGGATACTGGGAATGGTCAACTCCATAGCAATCTTTCCTGGACACAGGAAGGCTTTGTGGCATTTGAAACGATCAAACAGAGGTTGCAAGAGGCACCAGCACTCACACTACCAGACTACTCTAAGAATTACTTGCTATATGTGTCTACTTCTACTGGAGGTAAATATGCTTGTGCAGTTATTTGTCAGCCGACAGGTACAGGGACGAATCCTCAACCTATTTCCTACTACTCTACTGCCTATTCAGAAGTAGAACTAGGGCTACCACTGTGCTACAGAGCAATGGTGGGAGTATATTTAATGTATGACAAAGCATAATCTGTTACGATGGGATACCCAGTAACAATCGTTACCCATCATAGTCTCAGATATCTTCTGAACTATGGAAAATATACATTGACTATGCCTAGGCTCAGAGACTATCATAGGCTCTTAGAGCAGGAAGATGTCACCCTAGTGAGGTGTGATACGGTGAATCCAGCTGAGAATTTGCCAACTTCAGAGGATGGTGAGCCACATGATTGTGTTCAAGAAGCAGAGAAATACTTGAGGCTTAGATCAGATTTGCAAGCCCTTCCATTACGTGAGGCAGACCTGGAGTATTGGACTGATGGGTCTTGTTATCGTGTGGGAGATAAATTGTGTGCTGGCTATGCAGTAGTTAAAGCCCAAGGAACTGGATTTGTTGTTGAAAAGGCTGAAGTAATACCACAGCCTGCGTCCACACAACTTGCTGAACTTGTGGGGCTAACAGAAGAGTGTTTGTTAGCAGAAGGAAAGCGAGTGACGATATATACTGATTCTGCATATGCACATAGTGTATGTCATTTGTTTGGAACAGTGTGGAAAGGTCGAGGGTTTAAGAAAACGGATGGTTCTCCGATACAACATCATGCGCAAATAATGAAACTGTTGCATGCTATGATGAAGCCTAAAGAGATAGCGATAGCTAAGTGTGCAGCTCATAAAACAGATGTGTCAAAAGTCACACAAGGGAACAAAGCTGCTGATGAAGGTGCAAAAGCCGTCACAGGAGCGGTCAAATTGGGCAAGGTTTTTCTGGTCACTCATGGAGTGGAATTGGAAGAAAAATTACGCTTAAGGATGTGATTTTGATGCAGGAAGCTGCTTCTACGATTGACAAACAGTTATGGCTAGACCGAGGTGCTGTCAAAGATGCGAAGGGTCTTTGGAGAAACCATGAGGGGTTGATGGTAGTGCCTCTAGACCTATTAGGTCTGATGATTCAGGAAGCACATGTGTTAGCTAATGTTGCAAGGGGGGAGGTTAGGAGAAAGATCACAAAGGAGTATGGTTTTTGGGCACCATATTTGCTTGAAAAGGTTGACTATGTCATAGGCAGGTGCACAATCTGTCTGAAAAATAATGTTCGCAGAGGTGTGACTGTACTTCCTGGTCACATTCCAACACCGAGAGGTCCTATGCGTGAGTTGGTTATCGACTTTGTTGATATGATAAAACCAATTGAAGGGAAAATATATATGCTGGTGGTTGTAGATAGATTTTCACGATGGCCGGAGGCATGTCCAACCAAGCGAAAAGACGCTCAGTTGGTTGCCAAGTTTTTGTGTAAAGAAGTCATAAGCAGGTGTGGATTTCCCGATCTAATATCCTCAGATAATGGGAAAGAGTTTTGTGGCTAAATCAGTGAAATAGATTTTTCAAAAATTGGGAAAAAAGTCAGACCAAAACGTTACGAAAACTAGGGTTGAAGTAACTCTAGGAAATTTTGAATATCTGATTGTGCGATAATTTTCACATTTCTTTGCATATTGTTGTGATGTTTAGTGTTTTCTTATTAATCAAAGGGGGAAAATGGAATGTGATTCATTTATATATATCATTTATATATTATTTTTGATATTGATGTTTTAATTTTCATGTGTTGCTTTGCAAAATATACTGGTTGGTGTTTTCTTTTCTTCCAGAAGCATATGGGGAATGTGTAGAGTGGGATTCAAATACTCAAACATGGACAATATGAATGGACTGGAAGAAGTTGAACATGGACGGTGTGGAAATGTTCAGATTCCATCATCGACGTTGCATTGAAAGTCGACACTGCTGAGGAGCTGCAGTGTAGTGGACTACATTCCAGTGGTTGCAATGATATATATACATATTTGCATGTGTAATACATAATTTGTGTCATATTCTTTCTGTGTAAATCTTTTGAAGAATGATGTTTTCTGTTGTTGGGTACATGTGGGGACCTCAGATGTTTTGGTTTTTTCTTTGACGCTTAGGGATATTGGGTCTAGGTAGGGACAGAGAGAATCCACAGGAGGGTCCGATGGGTCGACCAGCCTGAATGTGGAAATGTTTTGATTGTATTTTGTTTTCTGAGGCTTTCATGTGTATTTGATTGCACCATAGCTTAAAATGCATTGATACAGATTTATAAATTGATCTGGAGTACTTAGGTGGTTGCCTGAGGCAGAGGGGCCGTGAGAGAATTTTACTGTCTTGATTGATTGATGGATATTTGGAAAGAAAGCTGCCAGACAGGTTTTTCGCTCTTACACTCCATAACAATTTGTTTACACTTCATAAAAATGTGTTCACACTCCATAAACTTGGTTTTATTGTTAAAGTTACACAAGGTGTGTCATAATCCTATTTTTGTCACACCCTGGCTCTGGGGACTCTATATGTTGAGCCAGGGTGTGTAGATTCTATGTGTTTATGTTCTGTGTGGGAGTTCTAGTTGTTGTATTTCTATGTTGGCCAGAGTGGCTCCCAATCAGAGGCAACGAGTGTCAGCTGTTGCTGGTTGTCTCTGATTGGGAGCCATATTTAAACAGTCTGTTTCCCTTAGTGTTTGTGGGAACTTGTTTCCGTTTGGTTTGTTTCTGTGTTAACCGTAGGACTGCACGTTTCGTTTATTGTTTTATTGTTATATTATCACTAACGATAATAAAGTTAAGTATGTTCGCAACTAACGCTGCGCATTGGTCTACTCTCTACGACGATCGTGACAGAAGATCCCACCACTCCAGGACCAAGCAGCGTGTCCAGGAGCAGGCAGCCTGGACATGGGAGGAAGCGCCAGGAAAGGAGCTGGAGAGGTTGGCAATGGCCCAGGTGGGCAAAGGGTGGTCCTGGGAGGACATGCTCGGGGGAAGAGGGCCATGGGCTAAAATTAAGGCCCTGGCGAGAGAGGAGCAGCGGCGTCAACAGTGTCGTCGTCGGACGGACGAGAGGCAACCCAAAAAATTTTTTAGGGGGGGGGCACACGGCATGGGCGACTGGGCAGCAGGAGGTTGCCACAGGGCGATTTGGGAGGTTAGCAGAGGAGGCCGCCAGGTTACGGGGGCCACTGGTCAAAGAAGGGAAGGAAGGTGTAGAGGCACGGCGAGAGGTACTGGGGTGTGTTACCAGTCCGGTCCGGCCCGTTCCAGATCCCGGTGTAGGGCCAGTGGTGTGTGTCCCCAGTACGGTCCGGTCTGTTCCTGCTCCCCGCACCAAGTGTACGGTGCGCGTCGCCAGCCCGGCCCGGCCTGTTCCTGCTCCTCGCACCAAGTGTACGGTGCGCGTCGCCAGCCCGGCCCGGCCTGTTCCTGCCCCTCGCACCAAGTGTACGGTGCGCGTCGCCAGCCCGGCCCGGCCTGTTCCTGCCCCTCGCACCAAGTGTACGGTGCGCGACGCCAGCCCGGCCCGGCCTGTTCCTGACCCTCGCACCAAGTGTACGATGCACGTCGCCAGCCCGGCCCGGCCTGTTCCTGCTCCTCGCACCAAGCCTACGGTGCGCGTCGCCAGCCCGGCCCGGCCTGTTTCTGCCCCTCGCACCAAGCCTACGGTGTGCGTCGCCAGCCCGGCCCGGCCTGTTCCTGCCACTCGCACCAAGCCTACGGTGTGCGTCGCCAGCCCGGCCCGGCCTGTTCCTGCCACTCGCACCAAGCCTACGGTGTGCGTCGCCAGCCCGGCCCGGCCAGTTCCTGCCACTCGCACCAAGCCTACGGTGCGCGTTGCCAGCCCGGCCCGGCCTGTTCCTGCCCCTCGCACCAAGCCTACGGTGCGCGTCGCCAGCCCGGCCCGGCCTGTTCCTGCCACTCGCACCAAGCCTACGGTGCGCGTCGCCAGCCCGGCCCGGCCTGTTCCTGCCACTCGCACCAAGCCTACGGTGCGCGTCGCCAGCCCGGCCCGGCCTGTTCCTGCCACTCGCACCAAGCCAGGGGTGCGAGTCGTCAGCCCGGTCCAGCCCTTTCCTGCTCCACGCACCAAGACAGGGGTGCGCATCGTCAGCCCGGTCCGGCCCATTCCTGCTCCACGCACCAAGCCAGGGGTGCGCATCGTCAGCCCGGTCCGGCCCGTTGCTGCTCCACGCACCAAGCCAGGGGTGCGCATCGTCAGCCCGGTCCGGCCCGTTCCTGTTCCACGCACCAAGCCAGGGGTGCGCATCGTCAGCCTGGTCCGGCCCGTTGCTGCTCCACGCACCAAGCCAGGGGTGCGCATCGTCAGTCCGGTCCGGCCCGTTCCTGCTCCACACACCAAGCCAGGGGTGTGCGTCGTCAGTCCGGCACAACCCGTGCCTGGGTCACCGGTGCCTGGTCAGGTACCGGTCAGCTGCTCCACACCGGAGCTGAAGCAATCCGCTCCTACGATGTCCAGTCCAGCTCCAGCCAGCGGGGCCAGTCCGGACCAGGGGCACTACGGGGGGATTATTAGAGGGTGGTGGTCAAGCCCGGAGCCGGAACCGCCTCCGAGGAGGAATGCCCACCCAGCCCTCCCCTGGTTTATTTATGTGGAGGCGCGGTCGCAGTCCGCGCCTTTGGGGGGGGGTACTGTCACACCCTGGCTCTGGGGACTCTATATGTTGAGCCAGGGTGTGTAGATTCTATGTGTTTATGTTCTGTGTGGGAGTTCTAGTTGTTGTATTTCTATGTTGGCCAGAGTGGCTCCCAATCAGAGGCAACGAGTGTCAGCTGTTGCTGGTTGTCTCTGATTGGGAGCCATATTTAAACAGTCTGTTTCCCTTAGTGTTTGTGGGATCTTGTTTCTGTTTGGTTTGTTTCTGTGTTAACCGTAGGACTGCACGTTTCGTTTATTGTTTTATTGTTATATTATCACTAACGATAATAAAGTTAAGTATGTTCGCAACTAACGCTGCGCATTGGTCTACTCTCTACGACGATCGTGACAATTATTTTTGTTTTTCGAGACTTAATTAGTCTCGAAGGGGGGAAATATGTAGTATCTGACGTTTTCATAGTGTTGGTTAAATGAACTATATTTTGCTTTGCTGAAACATCTGGAAAGTATTACTATAGGGGCCCCCTAAAACGGTGGACATTGGGATATGTGGAGGCCAGGGATTGGTCTATTCAAAACACGCCATTTTGTGTTACATAGGATATATACCATGTTTGAACAAAGGGATGAGGAGAGTGATCATATTTGAGATTGGGTTTGTTGCTCTCCAGATTCTGCAGAAATATGTACATTTATGCTGAAATCTTTGATTATAATAAACCATTATAATAAAGTACAGTGTCAGCGGATTTCTTATCAACACAGCATTGCAGCATCGTTGTTCGGCCACCACAAGGGCACTACGTTCATCCACCTCTGGCCTGCTAGCCCCCCTACCTCTACGGAAGCACAGTTCCCGCTCAGCCCAGTCAAAGCTATTCGCTGCTCTGGCACCCCAATGGTGGAACAAGCTCCCCCACGACGCCAGGACAGCTGTCACGCCCTGACTCAGGGGACGCTTAAATGTTGAGTCAGGGTGTGTATATTCTTTGTTGTGTGTTTTCTATGTTTTGATCTATTATGTGTAGATCTATGTTGGCCGGTGTGGTTCCCAATCAGAGGCAGCCGTAGCTCGTTGTCTCTGATTGGGGATCATACTTAGGCAGCCTATTGGCACTAGTGGGTTGTGGGGTCTTGTTCTGGTTAAGGTATGTTGTGTGTGCTACCTCGTTTCCTTTGTTGTTTTGTCTTGTGTTTAACAGTTAAAATAAACATGTACGCATATCACGCTGCGCCTTGGTCTGACCCGTCATTCAACGAACGTGACAACAGCGGAGTCACTGACCACCTTCCGGAGACACTTGAAACCCTACCTCTTTAAGGAATACCTGGAATAGTATAACAGTAATCCTTCTAAATGTAAAAAAGGGAGTGGTTGTCCCACTGGCTGTCATAAGTTGAATGCACCAATTTGTAAGTTGCTCTGGATAAGAGCGTCTGCTAAATGACTTAAATGTAAATGTATTTGCATCTGTTAGTAGATAGGGTAATAATTCCACATTTCTACAGCATCATACTGTAATACTGCATCATACTGTAATTGAAAGGTTCTGTAGTTATTTTCTTAGACAACCTTGTGTTCTTGAACGTAGCCCTGTCTTTCATATTTGTTCATTGATTTCACCTGTGTTAGTTACTCACCTGGTCTCATCAGCTCCTTATTTAGTTCAGGTCATTCTGTTTGTGCCTTGTGAGGTATTGTTCGTTTTGACTCTACTAAGCCTTTTCCTAGCTCGTTTGTGAAAATCAGTTATAGCCTTCAGTCCAATTTATTGATTCTCCTGCCTGTTTGCTTACCTGTGTATGACCATTGCCTGCCTGTGACCACGATTCCTGCCTTCTGCGAAGGCTAAATAAACACCTGCCGCGCTCTGCGCGTGAATCTACACCTTTTTCTCCCTGAGTATTCATTACAGAATACCTCACCAAAAAACGGAATGGATTCAGCGGAGCTTTAGCGGTGCCTAACCCAGCAAGAGGAGCGTATGGAGGACATCTGCCATCTTCTCCGCCAGCCTATCCCTACTCCTCCGATGCCAGGTATCGTAACCCATAGCCCTCTTTCATTTATATCCATGCCTGGAAAATATGACGGTTCACCTGGGAAATGTCAGGGATTTCTGATGCAATGCAGCAAATACATTGAGCAAAACCCCACTAACTTCGCCACTGACAAGAGCAGGGTGGATTTTGTTGTGTCTCTACTCACAGGCAAAGCCCTGGATTGGGCCACCACCATATGGACTGCCAACAGCACAGAACTCAGATCCGAGACCCATTTCTACACCCTCTTCAAAGAGGTATTCGATCACTCTCCTTCCGGTCGTCCTATAGGACACCTCCTCATAGAACTTCAACAAGGACGCAATTCAGCTGCCGAGTGTGCCCTCGAGTTCCGCACCATGGCTGCAGGGAGTGGATGGAGTGAGGCTGCTTTACTTACCGTCTACCGAAGAGGGCTCAACAGGGAACTTCAGGCGGAGCTGGCCTGTAGAGATGACCTTCAGGATTTAAATCAATACATTCGTATGTCCATCTCCATCGACCACCTCCTCGCCGACCGCCGAAGAACTCTGCCACCCAGGAACCCAAAACCTTCTCTTTCCATGATTCCGTCATCCCGTCCGAGTCTTCCAGAGCCCAAGCAGTTGGGCCATGCTCCTCTCCCGTGTATCGAACGTCAAAGGCGGATCCAAGAAGGGCTCTGCCTATACTGTGGAGGGAAAGATCATCTACTCAGCCATTGTCCTGTTCGCCCCCCACGGAGAGATGAGAAGGGTCCCTTCGCTGCCATGCAGGTAGGCGTGTCCTTATGGCTAAATATCTCCCAGAAGCAATTATCCATCCCAGTATTGATAACTGTGAAGGGGGTTACTAAGTACGTAGAGGGCTTGGTAGATTCGGGAGCAGCAGGTCATTTTATCGATCACCAGCTAGTACAAGAGCTTGACATTGATCTAACACCTGTCACCCCTCCCTTAAGGATTAACACCCTGGACGGGCAGCCATTGGGATCAGGCTTCATTACGCACCTGACACAGAGCGTCACCCTCCAGATTGGAGTCTTCCACACCGAAACCATTCAACTCATGGAACTCTCATCCCCCAAAAAGCCACTCATCCTCGGACACCCCTGGCTGGTGAAGGTGAACTACTGTCCTGGTCTTCTACCTGCTTCACCAGTTGTCTCAGCCTACCCTGCAGAGCCACCACCATTGAGGACTGCCTCTACAGTGCCACCCACCATACCATCTGAATACGCCTAGTACAGAAATGTCTTCAACAAAATCAAGGCCTCCACTCTGCCACCACATCACCCAGGGGACTGCGCTATTGACTTACCGAGGAAGTTTACCGAGGTTACATGGAAGGTGCTCTTTTCAGTCTTCACATAAAGGTTATGGTCAAGGAGCCGTTGAAGAACCCTTTGGACATGCGGTATGTGTTCCTTCAGAGAGTGGGAGTAAATCAGAATGTCATCAATGTAGACGATGAGAAAGCGGTTGATCATATCCTGGAAAATCTTGTTCATAAAGGATTGGAAGAAGGCCGTAGGGCATGACCAGGTATTCGTAGTGTCCTCGTGCGGTGATAAAGGCCGTCTTCCATTCGTCGCCCTCACGTAAACAGACAAGGTTATATGCACTTCGCAGGTCGAGTTTTGTATAGGTGTTAGCACGGCCCACTCGTTCAAGGGTCACTGGGATCAGAGGAAGAGGGAAACGGTTCTTGACCATGACGTCATTCAGGGAACGGTAATCAATACATGGACGGAGACCACCGTCCTTTTTTCCAACAAAGAAGAAGCTGGATGCAGCCGGGGAAGAAGGACGAATGAAACCGTTTGAGTGCTTCATCAATGTAGTTCTCCATTGCCTCTTTTTCTCCTTGAGTATTCATTACAGTAATACTGCATCATACTTTACTTTACTGACTTTATTGTCCCCATGGGGATATTTTGTTGCAGTATCATGTACATGTTTAAATACAGAAGGAAACAAATTGACAATACAACATTCATAACAGTTACATACCAATAAAAAGAGCCTAGCCTGCTGGCCATACTGGGTCAATAGGAACATTAGCCAGAGCTGTTTAGGAGGGATATAACACCTGGCACAAATGATTGTCTAGTTCTGTTTTTCCTGCCAGGGGGTGCCCTATACCTGCACCCAGAGGGGAGTAGTTCAAAGTCTGGGTACAGGGGGTGGCTTGGGCCTTGCTGAGGGCCCTGACCTTAAAGATGTCATCCAAACCTGTCTGTTTGACTCCAAGTACCTTGCTTGCTGTGGTGATAATCCTTCTCAGCATATTTTTCTGGCTGACCGTGGCATTGCCGAACCAACAAACAATACAAAAAGTCAAAATACTCCTAAAAGATTTGTAAAACAGAGTCAGTATAGTACAGTCAACATTAAAAGATACCAGCTTTTTAAGAAAGTATAGTCTCTGACTCTTTTTGTAGATAAAGTCTGTACATTTAATCCACTGAAGTTTATTGTCCAAGAGGACACCCAGATATTTGTATTCCTCTGTTCTGACCTCTGATAGATGTTGCAGAGGTAGGTGTTGTTCGCTTCCTGAAGCCTATGCACATCTCTTTGGTCTTGTTGGTATTGAGGACCAAGTGTGATTCATCACACCACTCTAAAAAGTCATTTAAGACTGGGCCATGGGGTTCCTCGTCATCATGCAACAGGCTGATCAAGGCAGTGTCATCAGCGAACTTAACTAGGTGTCTGTCAGGATGGGAACTGCACATACTACATCAAACTGCATCATACTGTAATACTGCATCGTATACAGCACCCTACTGTAATACTGCATCGTATACAGCACCCTACTGTAATACTTCATCATACTGTAATACTGCATCATACTGTAATAATGCATCATACTGTAATATTGCATCATATACAGTATTATACTGTAACATATTATCAGTTACCTCTGTCAGCATTTTGTTAGATGATCCCCATGTTAATAAATACATGTATTCCCTCTCCTGTTTTGATAGGACAGTTCCTTGGTTAATGCAATCTAAAGTGGTTTATGGGGACATGTGTCAACATAATGGATGGATTTGTGTGACTTGTGGGGACTCGGTGAGGCATAATGGAAAAAGAAGTGGACCTGAGTGTCCCATCAGTCGTCTGTGCGACCTAGGTTCTGTTGAAGAGGGATGGGCTATTAGAGTTCACAGACAGCAATAGTGGACAAGCCAGGAAACCCAGTTGGAGCTTTAAAATGTTAACGGGCGCCATCTTGGCTCCAACATGTTCCAAGACTGAATGCAAATTAGAATGTCATTGTCATGGAGCAATTAGTGCCAACATGAAGGATAGCTTCCATAGTGTTGTATGCTGTATATATGGCTCGGGGGCCACTAGTCTTAGTGTGAATGTCATGAAAAGTAATCTCTGTCCTTGTGTGTTGATTAGTTAATGCAATGCGTTGGTTGATTACAGAGCCTCTTGATGCATGATCTCGAAATCACTCACACTACTCATTAGACACATTACACGCTCACACTCATGTGTGCACGCACAAACTAACTCACAAACACAAACACACAATGATGAGTGTTTTCAAACTCACTTTTCAGGCGATAACACTGATCTTATGGTAATGATCCTGAATCTTCCTCCAGGCTATACAATTTCCCAGACAGAAAGAAAAAACGGATGAGATATCACAATGAGGTGATCTGTTGTTAACCTACCCTGAACATGTATTTATTTAATGTGTGTGTGTGTGTGCGAGCCTTTGTGCGTGCATATACAGTATGTGCGCATGCGCATGTGAGTGCATTCAAGCATGAGAGTGTGCATGTGGGTGGAAAAGTTGCTTGGTTGTAAGCAACACTGGTAGAAAATCTGAGCGGAAACTCACTAATTAAGTTAGAGCAGTTGTTCTCAACGGGTTTTGCCTCGGGACCCAAATTGACCAGGTTGTCCAATATTTGCATCGTCATTTTCTGTTGTTGCCAAAATGCAATCTGGAAAACTGTTTTTAATTATATATTGATAGTAACTGTACCATTTATATGACAAGTCCGCTGAATAACGCTTATTGAAGAATTGAAGAAAAACAGTCCGGAGGTTAAATTATTACAAAATATATAGGTTCATTATTATTTCTACACACTTTCTACCTGGTTTTAGTCGTTTAAGTTCAGACTGGAGTATTTTCATTAAAATAGAAGAAAATACAAAATATATAAATACATATGTATATATTTATTTTTTATTATTATTATTATTATTATTATTATTATTATTATTATTATTATTATTTATGTTTTACTAAGACACTCGCGACCCACTCCAGTCTGAACCAGTTGACAATCGCTGAGTTAGATAACCAAACATCATCTGTGCATGGCCCCGGGGCATTACACTCACCGCCTCACAACACATTGCTCATCAGAAGGGCAACCTATGCGTGAGTCCACAGGCCTCATCGCAGCTTGGAGTCAGAGCCATACGAAACATACTATATGTATTTCTGAGCACCTCCAAGACAAATTATACCTATTAATGGACTAGTTACTTTAGACAGAAACGAAAGTAGGGAGATTTGGTCGTGTACCGTGACCATCTAACAATTCAATGATTCTGTATTCGAGTCGCATTGGAGAGAACTTCCCCTAACCCCTGATTTTAACCTTAACCCAATTCACCTAACCTGCTACATAAATTCTCCCTTCCTTTGTCGTTTTACTTCTCCTAACCTTTTACATAAATTATCTTAACATTTGTCGTTAGTTCTCGTAACCACCAACGTAAATTCTCACCGTAATTCTCCATTTAAAAAGTATAATATTTTACAAGGCAACAAGCAACATGGTCTCAGAGAAAGACGTATAATTATATACGTCCTCCAAGTAGCGTGATAAGTTACACCATCCAATTCGTATGCTATTGTACGACCGGGTAAGATGTATAATACTATATGTCCTTTCATTCGATATTGTACAACCACTATTCCATTCATGATGTAACCTAACTACTATAGCATACTAAATGGAGGGAACAGATTTACATACCAAATCATACGTCCCTAGAGTGGCGCATTGGTCTAAGGCACTGCATCGCAGTGCTAGCTGTGCCACTAGAGATCCTGGTTCAAATCCAGGCTCTGTCGTAGCCGGCCGCGACCGGGAGACCCATTGGGCGGCACACAATTGGTCCAGGGTAGGGGAGGGAATGGCCGGCAGGGATGTAGCTCAGTTGGTAGGTTCGATTCCCACGGGGGGCCAGTATGAAAAAAATAAAAATAATGTATGCTCTGGATAAGAGCATCTGCTAAACGACTAAAATGTAAATGAATTGTCCTGAGACCGGGTTGCTCTTTGAGACTCTATGGTAGTTATCTGACTTACACTCTTATCTGCAAATCAATCCTGTCTCAAATGATATAGTTCATTACTTTTGGCCAGTGCCACGTACTATGCAAAGACATACAGCGCTCTGGCCAAAAGTAGTAGGGCCATACTGTATGTCTTTCTACAGTATGTGGCTCTGGCTCTGGACAAAAGTAGTGCACTATATACATTTGAGATTTATGCTAGGCTAGATCAACAGGTTTGTTAGGCATCATTATTTCCTAATCTCTCAGAGGCCTCTTTATCACCAAGCTTTGTTCTAGTCACATGTTGTCCTTCTGTTAATAAACAGTGAGTTAGCATTGAGAGAATCTGGGTCAAATTCATTAGGCATCAAACAGAAGAAAGCGGATTGAAATAAGGAGGGACTTCCCAAACTTGTCCAATAAGAAACGCTTATTTTTCATTTCCTGTTGTGAAATGTTTTGTGGCAGTCACGTGCACTAATGAATACAATCCAACAATCTGAGGCAGGATTTCTGTGTTTACCATCCATATCACAGTGCTGTGCAGTGGTGTAAAGTAACTAAGTAAAAATACTTTGATGTACTACTTACAGTGCCTTCAGAAAGTATTCATACCCCTTGCCTTATTCTACATTTTGTTGTGTTACAGCCTGAATTCAAAATTGATTAAAAAAATAAATAAATCTCACCCATCTACACACAATACCCCATAATGACAAAGTGAAAACATGTTTTTTGAAATATTAGCAAATGTATTGAAAATTAAATAGAGAAATATCTCATTTACATAAGTATTCACACCCCTGAGTCAATACATGTTAGAATCACCTTTTGCATCGATTACAGGGGTATATCTTTATGGGTAAGTCTCTAAGAGCTTTGCACACCTGGACTGTACAATATTTGCACAAGATTCTTTTAAAAATTCTTCAAGCTCTGTCAAGTTGGTTGTTGATCATTGCTAGACAGCCATTTTCAAGTCTTGCCATAGATTTTCAAGCCACTTTAAGTCAAAACTGTAATTAGGCCACTCAGGAACATTCAATGTCATCTTGGTAAGCAACTCCAGTGTATATTTGGCCTTGTGTTTTAGGTTATTGTCCTGCTGAAAGGTGAATTGGTCTCCCAGTGTCTGTTGGAAGCAGACTGAACAAGGCTTTCCTCCAGGATTTTGCATGTGCTTAGCTCTATTCCATTTATTTTTATCCCCCAAAAAACTCCCTAGTCCTTACCGATGACAAGCATACCCATAACATGATGCAGCCACCACCATGCTTGAAAATATGAAGTGTGGTACTCAGTGATGTGTTGTGTTGGATTTGCCCCAAACATAAAGTGTTGTATTCAGGACATAAAGTTCATTTCTTTGCCACATTTTTGCAGTTTTACTTTAGTGCCTTTTTGCAAACAGGATGCATGTTTTGGAATATTTCTATTCTGTACAGGCTTCCTTCTTTTCACTCTGTCATTTAGGTTAGTATTGTGGAGTAACTACAATGTTGTTGATCCATCCTCAGTTTTCTCCTATCACAGCCATTAAACTCTGTAACTGTTTTAAAGTCCTTCCTCTCCGGTAACTGAGTTTGGACGGACGCCTGTATCTTTTTAGTGACTGGGTGTATTGATACACCATCCAAAGTCTAATTAATAACTTGACCATGCTCAAAGGGATATTCAGTGTCTGCTTTTTAAATGTTTTACCCATCTACCAATAGGTGTGCCTCTTTGCGAGGCATTGGGGTGGCAGGTAGCTTAGTGGTTAAGAGCGTTGTGCCAGTAACCGAGAGGTCGCTGGTTCTAATCCCCGAGCTGACTAGGTGAAAAATCTGTCGATGTGCCCTTGAGCAAGGCACTTAACCCTAATTGCTCCTGTAAGTCGCTCTGGATAAGAGCGTCTGCTAAATGACTAAAATGTGGTTTTTTTAAATGTAAATGTAAAAATGTCCCTGGTCTTTGTGGTTGAATCTTTGTTAGAAATTCACTGCTTGACTGAGGGACCTTATAGATGATTGTACGTGTGGGGTACAGAGATGAGGTAGTCATACAAAAATTATGTTAAACACTATTATTGCACACATAGTGAGTCCATGCAACTTATTATGTAACTTGTTAAGCACATTTCTACTCCTGAACTTATTTAGGCTTGCCATAACAAAGTGGTTGAATTCTTATTGACTCAAGACATTTCAGTTTAAAAAATAATAATAATTTGTAATCATTTCAAAAAGCATAATTTCACTTTGAAATTATGGGGTATTGTGTGTAGGCCTGTAACACAACATCTAAATGTAATCCATTTTAAATTCAGGCTGTAACACAACAAAATGTGGAAAAAGTCATGGGGAGTGAATACTTTCTGAAGTGAAAGGAAATCGCTCAGGGATTTCACCATGAGGCCAATAGTGACTTTAAAACAGTTACAGAGTTTAATGGCTGTGAAAGCACTGTAAGTCATTTTCTTATGGTATCTGTACTTTACTTTTCTATTTCTGACAATTTTTACATTTACAGTGGGGAAAAAAAGTATTTAGTCAGCCACCTATTGTGCAAGTTCTCCCACTTAAAAAGATGAGAGAGGCCTGTAATTTTCATCATAGGTACACGTCAACTATGACAGACAAAATGAGAAAAACAAATCCAGAAAATCACATTGTAGGATTTTTAATGAATTTATTTGCAAATGATGGTGGAAAATAAGTATTTGGTCAATAACAAAAGTTTCTCAATACTTTGTTATATACCCTTTGTTGGCAATGACACAGGTCAAACGTTTTCTGTAAGTCTTCACAGGGTGTTCACACACTGTTGCTGGTATTTTGGCCCATTCCTCCATGCAGATCTCCTCTAGAGCAGTGATGTTTTGGGGCTGTCGCTGGGCAACACAGACTTTCAACTCCCTCCAAAGATTTTCTATGGGGTTGAGATCTGGAGACTGGCTAGGCCACTCCAGGACCTTGAAATGCTTCTTACGAAGCCACTCCTTCGTTGCCCGGGCGGTGTGTTTGGGATCATTGTCATGCTGAAAGACCCAGCCACGTTTCATCTTCAATGCCCTTGCTGATGGAAGGAGGTTTTCACTCAAAATCTCACGATACATGGCCCCATTCATTCTTTCCTTTACACGGATCAGTCGTCCTGGTCCCTTTGCAGAAAAACAGCCACAAAGCATGATGTTTCCACCCCCATGCTTCACAGTAGGTATGGTGTTCTTTGGATGCAACTCAGCATTCTTTGTCCTCCAAAACGACGAGTTGAGTTTTTACCAAAAAGTTATATTTTGGTTTCATCTGACCATATGACATTCTCCCAATCCTCTTCTGGATCATCCAAATGCACTCTAGCAAACTTCAGACGGGCCTGGACATGTACTGGCTTAAGCAGGGGGACACGTCTGCACTGCAGGATTTGAGTCCCTGGCGGCGTAGTGTGTTACTGATGGTAGGCTTTGTTACTTTGGTCCCAGCTCTCTGCAGGTCATTCACTAGGTCCCCCCGTGTGGTTCTGGGATTTTTGCTCACCGTTCTTGTGATCATTTTGACCCCACGGGGTGAGATCTTGCGTGGAGCCCCAGATCGAGGGAGATTATCAGTGGTCTTGTATGTCTTCCATTTCCTAATAATTGCTCCCACAGTTGATTTCTTCAAACCAAGCTGCTTACCTATTGCAGATTCAGTCTTCCCAGCCTGGTGCAGGTCTACAATTTTGTTTCTGGTGTCCTTTGACAGCTCTTTGGTCTTGGCCATAGTGGAGTTTGGAGTGTGACTGTTTGAGGTTGTGGACTGGTGTCTTTTATACTGATAACAAGTTCAAACAGGTGCCATTAATACAGGTAACGAGTGGAGGACAGAGGAGCCTCTTAAATAAGAAGTTACAGGTCTGTGAGAGCCAGAAATCTTGCTTGTTTGTACTTGACCAAATACTTATTTTCCACCATAATTTGCAAATAAATTCATAAAAAATCCTACAATGTGATTTTCTGGAATTTTTTTTCTCAATTTGTCTGTCATAGTTGATGTGTACCTGTGATGAAAATTACAGGCCTCTCTCATATTTTTAAGTGGGAGAACTTGCACAATTGGTGGCTGACTAAATACTTTTTTTCCCCACTGTACTTGACTAAATTTCTAAAGAAAATATGTACTTTCTACTCCCATACAATTTCCTGACACCCAAAAGTACGTGTTACATTTGAGTGTGCAGGCAGGACAGCAATATGGTCCAATTCACGCACCTATCAATATATCGTGTTGTCATCCCTACTGCCTCTGATCTGGCGGACTAACTAAACACAAATACTGTGTTTGTAAATGATGTCTAAGTGTTGGAGTGTGCCCCTGGCTGTCTGAAAAAATAAAGAATGAAATTGTGCAGTCTGGTTTGCTTAATAAAGAATTTGATGTATAGCATTTACTTTTTACTTTTACTCAAGTATGACAATTGAGTACTTTTTCCACCACTGTACCTAAGTACATTTAAAACCATGATACTTTTAGACTTTTACTCAAGTAGTATTTTACTGGGTGACTTTCACTTTTACTTGAGTCATTTTCTGTTAAGGTATCTTTACTTTTACTCAAGTATGACAATTTAGTACTTTTTCCACCACTGGTGCTGTGTGTGCAACAATTACTGTATGTCCCATGCCCCTCACCATCTTGAAAGGTGTTTACAAACCTTGGGAAATTATTGTACACCATAGTCCCACCGTACACACACACAGAGAGAGGGATGGTGTCATTGCTTATGGACATAAGACTATAAGCAAAGATACGCCTATCCCGAGAGGAACATGTGTACATTCCTAAAATGCCAGCAGCTCATAGATAGTCAGTTCAGCCTGGGTTAAGGAAAAACAGGCAGGCCCTGAACAAAATCCAAGACAGAGAAATGTACAAACTACAGTAGGTTAAATGGATTTCACCTGTAGTAAGTTTGTTTTTACCTCCATTCATCGTGTAATAATATCAAATTATATTAAAAGAATATCCCTATAGGTACTGCAAATATTTCTATCACGTTTACAAAAGAGTGCTCTAACTTCTAAGTATATCCTAAGTTCAAATGCAATGTTCACTCCTTACATCTCTCATTTATCTTGAAAATTGTTTGTATTGATATTCTCAGTTTCGGAATCCCAGACGTGAAAAAAAGCCAAACACATTAGACCCTAAATTGTCTTTTAATGATCTACAGTGCCTTGCAAAAGTATTCATCCCCTTTGGTGTTTTTCCTATTTTGTTGCATTACAACCTGTAATTTAAATTGATTTTTATTTGGATTTCATGTGATGGACATACACAAAATAGTCCAAATTGGTGAAGTGAAATGAAAAAATAACTTGTTTCAAGTAATTTGAACAAATAAATAACGAAAAAGAGGTGCGTGCATATGTATTCACCCCCTTTGCTATGAAGCCCCTAAATAAGATCTGGTGCAACCAATTACCTTCAGAAGTCACATAATTAGTTAAATAAAGTCCACCTGTGTGCAATCTAAGTGTCACATGATCTTAGTATATATACACCTGTTCTGAAAGGCCCCAGGGTCTGCAACACCACTAAGCAAGGGGCACCACGAAGCAAGTGGCACCATGAAGACCAAGCAGCTCTCCAAACTGGTCAGGGACAAAGTTGTGGAGAAGTACAGATCAGGGTTGGGTTATAACAAAATGTCAGAAACGTTGAACATCCCAAGGAGCACCATTAAATCCATTTTTTTAAATGGAAAGAATATGGCACCACAACAAACCTGCCAAGAGAGGGCCGCCCACCAAAACTCACAGAACATGCAAGGAGGGCATTCATCAGAGAGGCAACAAAGAGACCAAAGATAACCCTGAAGGAGCTGCAAAGCTCCACAGCGGAGATTGGAGTATCTGTCCATAGGACCACTTTAAGCCGTACACTCCACAGAGCTGGGCTTTACGGAAGAGTGGCCATAAAGAAATAAGCAAACACGTTTGGTGTTCGCCAAAAGGCATGTGGGAGACTCCCCAAACATATGGAAGAAGGTACTCTGTTCAGATGAGACTAAAATTTAGGTTTTTGGCCATCAAGGAAAACGTTATGTCTGGCGCAAACCCAACACCTCTCATCACCCCGAGAACACCATCCCCACAGTGAAGCATGGTGGTGGCAGCATCATGCTGTGGGGATGTTTTTCATCGGCAGGGACTGGGAAACTGGTCAGAATTGAAGGAATGATGGATGGCGCTAAATACAGGGAAATTCTTGAGGGAAACCTGTTTCAGTCTTCAGGATATTTGAAACTGGGACGGAGTTTCACCTTCCAGCAGGACAATGACCCTAAGCACACTGCAAAAGCAACAATCGAGTGGTTTAAGGGGAAATGTTTAAATGTCTTGGAATGGCCTAGTCAAAGCCCAGACCTCAATCCAATTGAGAATCTGTGGTATGACTTAAAGATTGCTGTACACCAGCGGAACCCATCCAACGTGAAGGAGCTGGAGCAGTTTTGCCTTGAAGAATGGGCAAAAATCCCAGTGGCTAGATGTGCCAAGCTTATAGAGACATACCCCAAGAGACTTGCAGCTGTAATTGCTGCAAAAGGTGGCTCTACAAAATATTGACTTTGGGGGGGTGAATAGTTATGCACGCTCAAGTTTTCTGTTTTTTTGTCTTATTTCTTGTTTGTTTTACAAAAAAAAGTATTTTGTATCTTCAAAGTGGTAGGCATGTTGTGTAAATGAAATGATACAAACCCCCCAAAAATCAATTTTAACTCCAGGTTGTAAGGCAACAAAATAGGAAAAATGCCAAGGGGGGTGAATACTTTCGCAAGCCACTGTATATTTGGTAACACTGAGGCTCCTTATACAATTTCAGATATTGTGGGAGGATCGTTAGTTGCTTGGCAACTGGGGCGAGAGGTGGCGGTTTTGTGAGTCTTTCCTGCCTTCCTCTTGCTGGTTCAGGAAGAGCCTCTTGGAGGCGTATCAGCAACACGATGATGCCCCCATTTATCATCGTTGTGTATTTTTCATATAGGCATGGAGCCGCAGATGGCGAACAACGGATGGGTATATCTGCTGCTAGTTACAGACCTCTGGGGGAGATACTACAGGGATTGGATGATGACTTTACAGGAAAGACCTTGCAAAACAATGTGTAGACTACGGTAAGGCCAAGAGAAAAAAATAAGAAAGACCAACACGAACATCTGCCGTACTCAGCGGATTACCATCCTATCGGCATGTTAAATCGCCACCGTTTGTTGACACCAGAGAGGAAGAAGCGAAGCGAGAGGGTCCAACCCTGTCAAAATCTGTCCACGGGTGAATACAGCAATAAGCAGACCGATAACCAGACCGCCTGCCTTCCTGCCTTTGGGACGACTCCCATTGTTAGGGCAGTGACAAGACCATCTCGTCATTATATACAGTATCTCTGTTGACACCCAGCAGGTGATCTACTGCGCATTGGCAACTTGTCCTTAACATGCAAGGCCCTACACTAGTGTAAAAGTCAATCTCTAGTCAATATAGCACAGGGCTACAGGTTTGTAATGCCCTGTCATACTTTGATAGAACAGTCCTTGGGTTATCTAACCTGATGTGGTTTATGGGGACAGTGCTCTCCTAATTGTTCTCCTAATTGCCATTGTGGGGATCCGGTGGGGCTTAACGAGTGTGCAACTCATTTGCTTTTCTCCCTGGTATGTAATTGATGCCAGTTGATGTCATTGAGAGCCTTCACTTGCCTTAATCAGCAAGTCACTGATTAAAAACTAAGATTACAACCAGTAGATACCTGCCACGGCCATCAAAGACTCAAGTAATTCAAGATTATGGGAAACAATAACACATTAACTAATATCGATTTCCACTTTGAGTTACAATAGTTCTGGGAACACAATCCTAGAACTCTCTATATAGTAATATATGTTCCTATCCCATCCTCCAGTCACCCTATCCCAAGGCACTGCCAGACTGCAGTGTTATCTGGTAATAAGTGTCGAAACAGACTGATAACCTGTTAATTCCCTGCGAGTGGTTCTGAACTTTAGTCGGTAAAGCCAGAAGCACCTTTGACAGAACTTTCGAACAGTAATCAGTCCCCTAACGCTGGGGTGTTTTTACTGTGATACACACTGTCACTAGGGAGAGTTCCATGCACAACAACAAGACAAATTCCCATCAGCATTGTCGATAGGTAATACAACAACAAGACAAATTCACATCAACTTTGCTTCTTATTTTGATGTAGGAAGAGAAACAGCCACGTGTGATGACAGAGAGAGATACATATTTATATTCTAACCAAGTGGTGTTCATGCATTCTTATCAAATCATGTGTTTTCACAACGTTTTTTTCATCAACATGACCATTTTCATTATGGCTCCAACAATACTACTATTGTGAGGGTAAACTGCCCTTCTTCCACTTCCTGAAAATCTCCCAGAACAATGTGTGAGGCAGAACAACCCATCACCCTCATTCCCCCACACCTCATTCCTCTCATTTTGACACATTCTATTAGATGATACATTTATTTTAAAGAAATCCATTAATTCCAACAGAGAGGCCTTGGCGTCTGGTGCAGTGGCAGCAAGCAGCAGACAGGCAGCTCCACCTATACCCTAACTGAATTATCCCACTGCTGTGTCTGGGCTGTGTGTGGAGCTGTGGGGCTATAGAGCTCTGGTGCTCTGGGGGCTGGCAGTGGTGGGTGATGAATGTGTGGCATTAGGCGCCAGCCTGCCAGGCTGGGTGTTGGAGATGAGCAGGCTCCTGGGCATCCATCAGCGCCCAGGGAGGTCTGTCTGGGTATAGCCAGATGCCCAGGGTGCCTGGTTGGCACAGTCGTCTAGCGGGCACAAACACATACAGAAAGGTAGAGAGGGAGATTGTGCGGGAGAGACAAAGAGGGAGACAGAGAGACAGAGAGAGAGAAAGAAAGAGAGAGAGAGAGAGAGAGAGAGAGAAAAAGAGAGAGAGAGAGAGAGAGAGAGAGCAAAAGAGAGAGCAAAAGAGAGAGAGAGAGAGAGAGAGAGAGAGAGAGAGAGAGAGAGAGAGAGAGAGAGAGAGAGAGAGAGAGAGAGAGAGAGAGAGAGAGAGAGAGAGAGAGAGAGAGAAAAGAGAGAGACAGCACCATCATCCCCTGGGTGGTTCGGCTAGGCTCTTTCTAATAGATATTAATGATGCTGCCACTTTGTGAGAGAGGCTGGTAAACATTGTTTAGTTTGCAATGTTTTGGTTTTAGGGATTCGTCCACTTGTCAAAGGTGTGATGAATGCCCTTCATTACTGTGCATGCTTTAACCAATGTGCTCCTAGTTGAGTGCTTGTTAACTCGGTGACTAATTGAGAAATGTGATTGGCACCCTGTTTTTATAACCGTTGTTTTCGTTGTCTGAGGTGTGGCCAACCAGGGGATAAGGTGCAGGTGAGAGGGAAGCTACGTTTGAGTGAAGCTGTGGCAGAGCTCTTTTGGATGCCTTGGTTTTGTTAAGAGAAGTATGATTTGATAGATGATGCCCGGAGTTAGTTAGCTGTCATTCTTTCCCTCCACTTGCACTGAAACCTGTTTTTGTTTGATTTTATTTTGTAATTGTTTTGTGCTGTATCCTCCCTCCATTTTCGTGCGAAGCTAACGCTAACTGGTTTATTTATGGATACTGACATTTGGAGGGAAATAAAATAAACTGAAGCGTGACCTGCCTCTGACCGTCCTTCTATGTTCTTCCACTCAATCCCAAACTAAAAGAACCTGTGTAGCCTGTGGTATAAATGCTATTTAGACATCCCTATACTCTTGGTGTAAACCTAGAGTGGTGTAGTCGGATCTATGGTACTGAATTGAGTTTAGTCACAGCCCCTCTTGGCCAGGATGTAACACATTCAACTCAACAAGGTAAATGTCAAAATATAGTAGCCTACCTACAATATGAACAGAAATACATTTATGTTACCAATTTTGCCCTCTAATGTTTATATCAAATAATAATTCTCAACAGGTGTGTTTCCATGAATAACATTTTACTTGGCTAAAATTGAGGTTGAAATCAAATATAACTTTAAGAAGCCATCATTGGCCTGAAAATCTTTGACCCCCCTGTCAGTTGTCATGTCGTCTAGTATAGTGGTTCCCAACTCCAGTCATCGAGTACCCACAACAGTACACCTTTTTATTGTATCCCCAGACAAGCACACCTGATCTAGTAGACCAGACACAGACACATGATGACCCATCTTCCCAGCAGCTACCTCCATCACACAAACTTCCTAGCCTAGGACAGGACAGGAGACAAAAATGAAGCATATGACTCAGGAGAGTGCTAGAGATGGATATGGCCATATTTAGGTATCAAATATTCCATCTTCCTCCTACATCCCTTTTGTTTATTCTCACCCACTCAGAGAATTATTGAATTACATTTCTCTCCTTGCATAAATGCTTAGACGTGCGAGAGCGAGACACTCACCTTGGAAGCGGAAACGTGTCCTAGATTTAGTTTCCATCCGACAGGGCAAGCGTCAGCGACACGCTATCATAGCTCAGACCCCATAGGAAATACATGGCCTGGTCAGTGTAAGTGTTTGAGCTATACATTAGTAGCACTCAATCATGTTACCCTTGAGTCAAATCTGAAGTATTCTTTTAGAGCCTGAAAGCTTGGAGTCATGTTTTTCATCTTTTCTGCAGCCCCTGTCAAACCTCCCCAGACCTTAGGTGGGAGGGTGTGAAGCTAAGACGTGAAACCCAGACCTCTGCATAACATAATAGTCTACCACGTTTTCCCCCATTCCATTCTACCTTAGATATACAACCTAAACTAAGAAGCAATGGACTTTTCCACATCTGTTAACTTCATCCTCTTCTCTTGTTTGGCCACGGCACTTCTACTCATCTCGTTTCTTGGTTATTTTTAAGCAAGCGGCACTTGGAATAACTCACGTCCCGAAATTGATATTTGGGACGGACACAATGGGAACTTGGCACTGCACCTGAGGGAATAAGTGACTCATGAAACCTCAACAAAAATGTCAGCCGTCACCACATCACTGAGGTCTCACTCCATTACCAGAAAAAAAGGGAGATTGTGTGCGTGTGCGTGTGCGTGTGTATGTGTGTGAGACATGAAACGGTCTCCCGAGGGACATACTGTAGATCAGATATGCATCTTTCAACTTTGCCTTCTCTTTCCCCCTCTGGACGATTGTCATTCCCCGGTGATGAGAAGCACATGGCCTGTTGCTTACATGTTCCCATTATAAAGTAATAACTTCCAAGCGGGGCATGCAGGCCTAATCCAAATGAAGCCTGTGACTCAGCCATTAATAAAACGGATAGAACCCTTTAGGGCTTTTCTTTTTAGCAAATATATATTTATAAACAGCAGCAGCACACCAGTATGTGTGTATCTTATCAGGGATTTGAAAGGTGGGTTGGGGCTGCAAATGTAGTTGGAGCACAGAGATGTATAGAGATCGCAACGTTGTATCTCTATACAACGTTGGCAGCGCCATTGAGGTCGTCCATTTTCTTCTTCTACTAGTTCTATGAGTTGGTAAACAAATTGAAAGGGTGAATACTGACACCTGGAGTGTGTTGTTTGAACAGGTATAAAGACAAGGTTGGTGATTTACTGCCACCTGCAGCTATGGAATGTTTGCTAACAAGTATTCATTGGCTGATCCCTCCTGGTGACCTGGATCAGGGATCATCAACTAGATTCAGCCACGGGACGATTTTTTATTGAGCGGGTGGTCGGGGGCCGGAACATAATTACAAATCATTTGTAGACTGCAAATTGATCGGAAGAAGCCCAAACAGATATAATATTTGACTAAAATATAATAATTTCAAACCTTGCTTACATATGTATACGATCACGTGTGTCTCTATATTATGCATGGGAATAGATAGGAACAGATTTCCCCCTAAAAAATCACTTGGAGCTGATTTCCTGCTGTTTTTACAGTCTTTTATGTCCAACAATGAAAATGATTAATAATACCAAATATTTAAATATCTATTTTTCTTTGCAAATAAAACCACCCGCGGTCCGCCAGTTGGGGAACCCTAACCTGGATGGAATTATGTGATCCTTCCTTAACCCATAGGAAGTCCCACCGAGTTGACTAATTCAAAACCAAACCTTAACCCATAACTTACCAATCGGAATTAATGCCTAAACTTAAGTGTCAAAACTCAATGTTTATCCCCCCCCCCCTCCCCCCCCTCGCCTCCATAGACTAGACGTAACATAGGTAACGTAAATCCGGGACACTCAAATTAGTATGATATGTTTGGTATGGTTACATAAGACAGAAAGTTACTTAAGGTAAAAACGAAAGGAGGGTGGTTGGTCGGGGTGGATGGGTACATGTCACAGGAGGTTGGTAGCACCTTAATTGGGGAGGACGGGCTCATGGTAATGGCTGGAGCGTAATGAGTGGAATGGTATCAATACATCAAACACATGTTTGATGCCATTCCATTTACTCCATTCCAGCTATTATTATGAGCCGTTCTCCCCTCAGCAGCCTCCACTGGTACATATACAGTGGGGAAAAAAAGTATTTAGTCAGCCACCAATTGTGCATGTTCTCCCACTAAAAAAGATGAGAGAGGCCTGTAATTTTCATCATAGGTACACGTCAACTATGACAGACAAATTGAGAATTTTTTTTCCAGAAAATCACATTGTAGGATTTTTTATGAATTTATTTGCAAATTATGGTGGAAAATAAGTATTTGGTCACCTACAAACAAGCAAGATTTCTGGCTCTCACAGACCTGTAACTTCTTCTTTAAGAGGCTCCTCTGTCCTCCACTCGTTACCTGTATTAATGGCACCTGTTTGAACTTGTTATCAGTATAAAAGACACCTGTCCACAACCTCAAACAGTCACACTCCAAACTCCACTGTGGCCAAGACCAAAGAGCTGTCAAAGGACACCAGAAACAAAATTGTAGACCTGCACCAGGCTGGGAAGACTGAATCTGCAATAGGTAAGCAGCTTGGTTTGAAGAACTCAACTGTGGGAGCAATTATTAGGAAATGGAAGACATACAAGACCACTGATAATCTCCCTCGATCTGGGGCTCCACGCAAGATCTCACCCCGTGGGGTCAAAATGATCACAAGAACGGTGAGCAAAAATCCCAGAACCACACGGGGGGACCTAGTGAATGACCTGCAGAGAGCTGGGACCAAAGTAACAAAGCCTACCATCAGTAACACACAAGCCGCCAGGGACTCAAATCCTGCAGTGCCAGACGTGTCCCCCTGCTTAAGCCAGTACATGTCCAGGCCCGTCTGAAGTTTGCTAGAGTGCATTTGGATGATCCAGAAGAGGATTGGGAGAATGTCATATGGTCAGATGAAACCAAAATAGAACTTTTTGGTAAAAACTCAACTCGTCGTGTTTGGAGGACAAAGAATGCTGAGTTGCATCCAAAGAACACCATACCTACTGTGAAGATTGGGGGTGGAAACATCATGCTTTGGGGCTGTTTTTCTGCAAAGGGACCAGGACGACTGATCCGGATAAAGGAAAGAATGAATGGGGCCATGTTTTGTGAGATTCTGAGTGAAAACCTCCTTCCATCAGCAAGGGCATTGAATATGAAACGTGGCTGGGTCTTTCAACATGACAATGATCCCAAACACACTGCCCGGGCAACGAAGGAGTGGCTTCGTAAGAAGCATTTCAAGGTCCTGGAGTGGCCTAGCCAGTCTCCAGATCTGAACCCCATAGAAAATCTTTGGAGGGAGTTTGAAAGTCTGTGTTGCCCAGCGACAGCCCCAAAACATCACTGCTCTAGAGGAGATCTGCATGGAGGAATGGTCCAATATACCAGCAACAGTGTGTGAAAACCTTGTGAAGACTTACAGAAAACGTTTGACCTGTGTCATTGCCAACAAAGGGTATATAACAAAGTATTGAGAAACTTTTGTTATTGACCAAATACTTATTTTCCACCATAATTTGCAAATAAATTCATTACAAATCCTACAATGTGATTTTCTTGATTTTTTTTTCTCATTTTGTCTGTCATAGTTGACGTGTACATGTGATGAAAATTACAGGCCTCTCTCATCTTTTTAAGTGGGAGAACTTGCACAATTGGTGGCTGACTAAATACTTTTTTTCCCCACTGTATGACGTGAATCTCATCAAGGATAACTTTCGCATTTTAGCTAATTAGCAACTTTGCAACTACTTAGTACTTTTGAGCTACTTTGCAACTACTTAGCATGTTAGCTAACCCTTCCCCTAACCCTAACCTTAACCCTTTAACCTAATTCCTAACCCTAACCTTAACCCTAACCCTAACCTTAACCCATAGCCTAGCTAACTTTAGCCACCTACCTAACGCTAGCGTTAGCCACCTAGCCAACATTAGCCACAACAAATTGGAATTAGTAACATATCATACAAATTGCAATTCGTAACGTCATTCGAATTGCAATTCGTAATATATCATACGAATTGGAATTTGTAATACATCATACTAAATGGATGATGGACATCCACAAATTAATACATACCATACGAAACGTAACATATCATACTAAATGGAGTGTGCCGGATTTACGTACAAAATAATACAATATGCTCTGAGACCAAGTTGTGAATATTGAAGTCAGACACTGTCAAACCATGAGATCTTATTGCAAAAGACACTATTAACAGGCAATTATGGTGTGTTATCACTTGAGAGCAGAGTGCAAGACAAAGACTGCAGTCTGATGTAATGTTATTCTGAAGTTAAACGTTGACCATTATCTCTTCAATTTCACCAATCAAATTCCTCTAGTCAAAAACACCCCATCGGTCAAGAGACACTGCTCCAGCATTACATTCATGTACACACCATCAGTATTGGCCACAGGTAGCCTAACATTTAGAGTGTTGGGCCAATAACCGAAAGGTCGCTAGTTTGAATCCCTGAGCCGACAAGGTGAAAAATCTGTCTAGTGTCCTTGAGCAAGGCACTTATTGCTCCAGGGTCGCCATTGATAATGGCAGACCCTGGCTGTGACCCCAGTCTCTGAGAGTGTCTCAGGGTGAGTTGGGAAATGCAAAAAAAATACATTTCCAAATCACACATGAGTATAATACACACTTGTACATGTGTGAAACACAAGACAAATATAAGCACCCACCAAATGATTATAATACTTGCTCAGTTACATCAACACATTTTGTCCATCAACATACTCAGCCATTTCAAAAGATCAAAGAGCTCTCCACAACAATTAAGATCCCGACAGACATCCGCACCAAAACCACCAGCAAGGGACCCACAAATCCAAAGAAATGCCCCAGAGACATTTCCACAACAGGACTAACAAAACCAGATTGTCGGGCAGAATGAGTAACAGACCAGAACAGACCAAAAAGCTGCGAAGAAGTAGCCATCTATAGTCAGAACAAACAACAAACTCATCCCCAGCATCAGGTACTGTAATCTACTGTGACGGAACCCTCTCCTATCTGCCGTCCTGACGTCACAGATAAGCCAGCAGGACTGCAGGCAATACTTAGCTGATAAAGAGAAAAATGCAAAGAATTCTTCCCTGAGTCCAGTCTTAGGCAGAACTAGAACAATATGTGCAGAGGGCCAGTGCTGATGCCCTCTGATGAAGCACTGTGGTTAGTTAAGAACAGAGGGAGAGGCCCCATAGTTAGTAGGGAAGGATATGCCTTTTGTGTTCGATGACCTTATAAAATGGGTGACAACGAGAGAAGAGACAGTTGGTGAACAGAGAGAGAGAGAAAGGGAGGGAGAAAGAGAAAGAAGGAGAGAGAAACATGCTGTCTCTAGAGTTTAACAAGGAAACTGACCAGTAGGGAATCCCTAAGCTTCCTCCATACAGACTCCAGTCCTCACAGGGTTTGGGCAAATCAGGATAGTCCACTCTAAAAGGTTAGAGGTCAGAGGTGATGCTGCCCAATGGGTTTGTCTCTTTGGCTCAATACAGATGTTTCAGAGGAATCTCTTCCTCCAAGGGTCTGACACAGACACAGACACAGACTCCCATGACTCCAGCGAAGACGGGCTTCACTCCGAGAAAAGCTGTGTTCCAAGTAGCCACTGGCGAAGTTTACTGTGACGTGTGTTTATTAAAATGTTACTTACATCACCATGGATGCGCATAGGGCAACGTGTAAAAGAGACCCCGCTATTCTGGCAAATTGAAGCACGAGCTGGGAGCTGTCAAAGAGCGAAAGAAAAGAGACTAGACATACGCAGCAGGGTTACAAAACGCATGCCACAACAGTTGCTAACGCGAAACGCAGGACAATAAATACAGTCTGGAGACGACCCGGGAAAAACAAGCCTACGTGTTGGAAAAGTCTTGGACTGTGAGCGAATGTAAATCATAGGGATGTAAATGCCCCCGCTCTGAGACAGTGGGGCCACTTAAGTTGTTTTTCGTCTGCCTGGCGTTACTTCCACGCCAGTGTAAAAGTTTCACTCAGAAAGAATTAGGTTGGGAGGTTGTTCCATTATGCACAGTCAATTATAGTCACAGGTCTGCTCCGATGCCATGCACTTAAAGTAATGCCGTCCAGCAGACACACATCCACTTGCACACACACACGCATGCAGGCATGCACACCCACGCACACACCAGAGGAGGCTGGTGGGAGGAGCTCTAGGAGGACAGGCTCATTATAATGGCAGGAATGGAATGACAAGTTGTTTCCATGTATTTGATGTGTTTGGTACCATTCCATTGATTTAATTCCAGCTATTACAATGAGCCCGTCCTCCTATAGCTCCTCCCACCAGCCTCATCTGGCACACACACACACACACACACACATAAACACACTCCTAAATGCCAGAAGTGATTTCTGGTTGTGTGTGTGAGCACAGTGTGTTCTCAGTTTCATAATAGTCCCTTAACCCTATGAAGTACACCCATAACTCATCAGAGCTGCTGGGATAAACACTCGTAAACACACACACACACACACACACATCCCATACACACACCCACTCACTCTCCCAGCCACAGCGATGGGAACGACGATAAACGAACAGACAAATGGTGGTTGCGGTCGGGACGACACAGCATCCCCTCTATCATTGCAGTACTCACCCCATGGTGGAGGAATGCGTTCCTTCTCTCTTCTGACCACTGCTGCTACCACTGAACACTCACTCTGACACCAGAGACAAGGGGTTTCCTCTCTTCTCCTCTCTTCTCTGTTTCTTCCTCTCTCTCTTTTTCTCCTCTCCTCTCGTGTTAAACTTTTCCCCTTTCTGGTGAGGGCTCCGGGAGGACTGGATGTTTATTTATATCCTTTTTTGGGACTAGAGGGGATGGAGGAATAGATGGGATGGAGGGATGGAGAGAGGGATTCAGAATTGCTCCCTCTCTGCCAAGGCGGAGAATTCGCTGGCCCCCACCCCTACAACCCCTTCTTCCACCCCTCCACCTCTCTCACCCTCCCCCCTTACCCCCCTCCCTCCCTACTGTGCAGCCCTGCAGGGATAGAGAGCTGGACTGCGCTGGGACCTCTTGTTGTAACGTGGTCTCATTCTCCCCCTATCTTTCTCTTTCCCCCTCTCTCTTCTCTTTTCCCTCCCTCTCCATCTCTCCCTTTACTGTATATCTCCCTATCTCCCAACAACTCTCAGAAGACACATGCTCTTCAAATATACAGGTCCATTAATCATGTGTGTTTCTAAGTGAGTAAAACGGTTGGCATTGAACTCTCAGGTCCACCACTCCCTCTAACTAGACTCTATGATCAAGTCCTGATTGGTACTGGGATTGACCTGCTGGGACACAGATATTCCCTCTCCACTCCTCTCCTCTGTCCTCTACACCTCCCTAGTAACAAGGAGCTTCAGAAGTTGAAAACAACAGGGAAATCACAGTGTCTGGGGTGAGACATGATGCAACTGTGTGTGTTAGCAACTGTGTGTGTGTGTATGGGATGTGTGAGCAGTTGGATGTAGTCTGAGGGTTTGGCTGTTTCTAATAGTTCATTCCCATCACTGAGGCTATGTGTGTGTATGTGTGTGTATGTGTGTGTATGTGTGTGTATGTGTGTGCGTACAACCTCATGGGAGTGTGTGTGGCATGAGTGACGGTGCATGTAAGGTCTAAGGTGTGTGTGTCACCTGCTGTGGCGTGAGGATGTGTTAAGCTTTGTTCCCTCTGGATGAAAGCAGACCCCAACACACCCGCTGGGTGGTTGGTCCCCTGCTTCAAAGGTTAGGAGGTTCAAAGAGACATCCTATTCCTATGCCAAATGTTAAATTTCTTTGCTTACATCTGGTTCCTTTAGATGTGTGTCATGTAAAGTCCTCCAAGCCTTTTTTCTTTTGTATTCTCTAGTGATTATCTTAATATCTTTATAGGTCATCAAAAGGATGACACAACTCAGATGTAGGCCTATCTTGTTTTTATATCATATTTTACCCCCCCCCCCTCTAACATCCCATTTGGTGTCCTTAGGGCTCGTGACAACCTTCCTGCCTGTGTGTCTTCAGGCCAGTCACAGAATCTGACTGTACAGTGTCCAGTTCAGTGTTTAACCAGCAGGCTAAGGGCCAAAGAGAAGGACACCATTTCCTGTGGGGCAACCCGTGCCAGAACAAACACTGGGGTTCAGCCATACATATGATATTTCACTACACACATCTGGATCTGTCTGTGAGGCAAGGGATCTCACTATCACGTAAGTCTGTTTATAATAGTGTTCATATCAGTAGTAAAGACCAGTGGTGCAATAAGGAAGGCGGATACAGGTTATAGAGATAGGGAAGTTAGATAATATTATTGTAGATTTTGATGAGAGATTCTGAATTTAGGCTTTGGAGGCTTGCCGATAATGTTGTCACGTTGCCTAACCGTTTGCTTTGGGATAAGAAGGTGCGTGACGTGCGTGCACGTACACATTCATTCACGGACACATGCGCAGACACACACACACGTACACACACACAGAGTCACCCAACTGTTGTTCACACACAATAACAGGTCCTTGGCTTGTACATCTGAGACAGAGCCAGGCTTGAGTGTAGAAATACGCTGGGAATGTACCCAGTCACTGAACACACACACACACACACACACACACTCCGTGTCCTTACTGGACTCCTTCTTCCATTCTGTCACAGCACAGAACCCCCATCACCACTACCATTTCGGCCCACATGGCTGTATTAGTTGCTGTCAAATCAGGCCAGAGGCAGGCAACTGTCAACATTAGGAGCCAGAATGGGCAACATTCTCTCTACAACAGCTGTTGTTTACAATTTTCACAGTTGGCGCAGCTGTGATCTCTAGCTCCACTCAGAGTGTTATGGCTATATGAACTTCACATTGACATAGTGGTCCATGTGTCAATCAACTGGGCCAGTATAATATAATAATTATAATTGACGGATGGTTTGTCATTATGGAAGTATCACTATTATATCTCATTTGCCAGGCAGTATTATGGCCCTGTGTTTTTCAAGACCACATGAGGAAAACACCCTGGTACTGTAACACAACAGGTAAAGGGAAATAACATGCTTCACTCTTATTCTCTTGAGTAAAGAAATGAAAGGGTCCTTGGAATCAAAAATAGATCCCATCAAATATGAAGAAATGCCAGCACAGTACCAAAACAACAGGTAGAGAAAGGTCTACACTTTGTATCCGTTTAATTAAAAATAGTTATAAAGGACTTATACAAGAGCTTTGTGTGACCTGACAAGGACATTGTCCATTTACAATAAGACCCTGGACCAAAACATGATTCATATCCACGGTGACCATAATAGCTTCTGAAAGCCCAGATAATGAAGTGGACATTATGACAACTGAGAGGAGATAGGGTGACAGACTGGGCAGTCTCTCTGTGTGTGTATGTCCACGCATCCTGTTCTTTCATCTCTATTATGATTCACTTCTCTTTCTACTCCTCCTCTCATCCCTCCTCTAACTGGTCCCAGTAGTGGTTTGATGTGGGAGAAAAAGGAAAACTGATTAAACATATCTCCTATTGAATTCATTGAAGAGAAAGACAGTCCATTCAGCCACAGTTAATCACAGATCAAATTCGTTTTTTTTCTCACCCATAGGCTCATTTCCAATTCATAGATCTGTTTAGGATTTGAAACGCCGGTCGGCCCTGTTCAGCTTCAAATGGTCTGCTGGCACTTTCTTCCTCTCTCGGTCTTTCCAGTCCCTGCCTGACATAACTTCAGTCTTGTTAATTTGATGTGGATGATTGACCAGGAAATGATTGACACAGACCAGTGAAACTGGATGCAAGGAGTCGCCCAAATGGACACTGTTTGTATCCACTGCTCAGCTCATTGAAGCAAGGTTGTTCTGAAGAGACCTCTCTACCACTGTGAGGAAGAACATTGGGCTGTGTGTGTGTGTGTTACGGCTCACTGTGAATCTCTCTTTATACCATCTCCTCCATGAATATATGTATGAATCTGGCTGTGAGCAAGTGTCTGTTCTATTGTCCCCATACAGCGACCGGTGTGTGTGTGTGCATGTATGCTCAGTGTCATATTCTATCAGTGTCTGGGTGAGGTCTTTTCATGTCCACTCCTACTCACACTGCATTCACTGAAAACACATCAATGAGACATTCGGATAAGGTTAGGTGGAAGCCACAGGTGGCTGCTGAGGGGAGAATGGCTCATAATAATGGCCGGAACGGAGCATATTGATTGGCAAACACCTGGAAACCATGTTTGATGTATTTGATACCAGTCCACTGATTCCACTCGTCATGACCACGAGCCCGTTCTCCCCAATTAAGGTGCCACCAACCTCCTGTGGTGGAAGTAAATAAACTGAAAATCCACAGGGAATGGTGTCCATGACAGATACAGGAAGAGTCATTCTGCCCCCAGGTGGCTTACAAATGAACTAACAATGAAAATGCATTTATGCTTCACTCCAGTTCATATGAATGTGCATTTCTAATCAAATCAGTTGCATAAAGGGTAGTTAACATTTCTTCACAAATTGGCCTTGAATTAATTATCTGCAGTAGCTTTTGTTCCAAGATAGCATTTATATAATATCCCTTAAAAAAATAAACAATACAAATTTAGAAACCAAACACTTACTAAATGCAGCGAGATCACAACTATTCTGAAAGCTCCTCCATTGCTTGTATATTGCCTGCGTTCCTTTTTCTTGGAAGGACATGACTTGAATCTTTAATGTAAAATGTATTAGTCCAGATCTGCATGGAATACATAAAGGAATCATTTTTCCTAACTTCCGTATCATCTGCCTGCGGGGCAGTAAAAAAAGATAGCATTTCTATCCCTCCATCTTTAGCACAGAACTAAAAAGGTAATGTCTTTCACCTATTTTGTTATATAAAAGAGATCTCCTAAAGGCTCAGTTTTAGTTTCATACATAAATCCAGTCAGTTATATTGACGCAATGGCATATCCCTAATTTTGAGGTAACGTTAAGCAATGATCTAAAGTAAAGACTAGTAAACATGCACAGAGCGTTCAACTACATATATTTTCTTCTTTGCATAGACATGTTCCTACTAGCACTATATCAACTGAATTACACATTTGCATAAACCAGGAAATCAAGAATTCAGTGAAATAACTGAAAATGGTGGAATAACATGAGATGAACCTATATCTGATACTTTTATTAAGCAACATGTACAATTCTTTAAAGACTGTCCTACACTTTAAACCCACACATGCACATGTAGAATGGCTAGCTCTCACTAGCAACTTCTCATCTGCTACACACACACATCTCCCTTGCAGCCTGATGATTGTGCGAGTGGGGTCATGTGACTTATTCTGCTGTCTTCTTCAACTTGTTGGCTCTGCGCTGGGCCCCAGACTTCCTCTTGGAATTGGACTTCTTGGGATGTTGTTTGGGCAGGTTCCTGCCTCCCTTGGCCTTGGATCTACTGGAATAGGAGAGAGAGAGAGCAAGTTGAGACACACACACATCAGGCAGGCAAACACAATCCGTACGAACACTCAAGAGAAACACTAGTCATTTAGACTCCATCAACACTGTACTGATATGGGTAGCACTGGTAATATAGATGAGTGTCTTGGGAAATAAGTTGTGTCAGCCCTGTGCGTGTCTCTGTGTATTTGCGTTTAAGTGTTGTGTCTGGGTATATGACACAGGTAGTAAACTCACTTGTTATTGGTCCTCTGTTTGTCTTTGAGAGGGCAGGCTCTGCGTTTGTGCTTCAGGCTGCCACAGTTGAAACAGCCTTCCAGACCTGGGCTATTCCCACAGGGGTGGTCCGGGAGAGCACAGCAGGCACAGGACTGGCAGTGGCGCCAAGCTGGGGAGGTGATGAGAGGGCAGAGGTACCAATCAGACCATCACTCAAACCAAATAATGAACATTGGGGTTTGACGGGGTGGTCCCGTGTGGCTCAGTTGGTAGAGCATGGCGCTTGCAACACCAGGGTTGTGGGTTCAATTCCCACAGGGGACCAGTATGATAAAGTACAAACATTTACGCATTCACTACTGTAAGTCGCTCTGGATAATGGCATCTGTTAAATGACTAAATGGCAGTCTATGGAATGCTCACATGGCTTCACGCACTTCTGACACTCTGAGCAATGCTTCCACTCTCTCCCATCCTGAAAGAACAAAGGAGAAAAACAATGAAAACCCTGATCGGTTGTGAAAAGTGATATCCCAGCATGTGAAGCACCTTCAATTCAACGGAATGTGGCTAACTATTTCATCAAGTTAAACTGTGCAACCTTACTTTTTCAGCCTGCGATGGGGAAAGACATACCTTTGAAGGGCACAGGTTGCATTTAGTACAATGCTTGTTCTGAGCCCACACATATCTCTCACAGACTTTGCAGAATCTAAAAAGGGAAGCAAAGAGACAAAGAGATGAATCAAATGTAATCGTGCCTCTTAAGAATTCCTCTAAAACTTTCCCACTCAAATTAAAAATCTCTTTAATCTGACCAATGAGCTGATTAACTAGAATTTTCCATCTTCCATTTAGGATAACATCTTACTATCAATTATTGCAATAATCTTTTGGCTCATGTGCGATAGGGAAAAGTGGGTGGTACATTAGGGAGGGCTATGTCTCGTGAGGTCAGGTTGATGTGTGTACATACCTGTAGCCTTCCTCCTTAGGGAGGACGATGTCTCGTGGTGTCAGGTTGGTGAACAGGCGGACTGGGGACTGCTTTCTACCCGTTTTTCCATGTTTGTAGAGGGGATGGTTGTCGTAGTCCACCTAGGAGTTTGAGAAAAGCGCTACATAAATGCATGTTATTATCCATCAGTATTCTCTACTCATGCAAATAGGTCAATGTGTGAATGCATTTGACATCTATAAAAAGTTGTTCATAAAGGTGGGTTACCTGGTAGTCTAGCATGGTGAAAGAGGGGAAGCACTCAAGGATGCGCGGCTCAAAGAAGTAGGGGAAGATCCACACCATGGGCATCTCCAAAACACTGCCCTCGGAGGTCTGCAGTTTCCGCCATGTCTCTGAGATCTGTGAGAAACTATGGGCCAGAGGCTTCACCAGGCCCCCGAATGGAGGGTCGGACACCATGATCACCTTCTCCCCATCTTCCTCACTGAGGAAAGCTTGGAGGACCCCACTTGCCTCCTGTGTAAAAACAAATACATGGATTTCAAAACTCATTCATAAAAAAAATACTATTAATTTATCCAAAAGGTTCTAAGACAATCATCAGGTTCAAACTTGTACCTCTCCTCCAAAGAAGTGATGGTTGAACATGTTGTAGTGACAGAACTCGTCCTTGCCATAAAACTGGGCATATCTGGAAGAGATACAAGAACAATATTTTCCATGTTACATCTGCTTTAATAATGTTTTATTATGATGCCCATAGCAAGTCAATCATTCTGTGACATTGGTTCAAGGTAGGACCACTACTATAGTTAGCCTCTTCCTGTAGTTCAGAGAAAGTCAACAGAAGTGTATGGGTGTGAAAATAAACTTTACAATCTTGGCAAGATAATCACTGAAGGGCACTTAAGCAACAGCAGCACGCACCCTTCAGCTTGTCAACTGACAACACACCCTTTCCCTTGTTCAATCTGACACATTCCTTGCAGACACTCACAGAGAACGGATCAGAAATAGGAACAGAGTGAGCATCTCAGAAACGTACTGTACATTATGCCAACGTCTATTAGTTTGGGATGATTGGGCACAGAACTGGCAAAGGACATTTTTCTTCAAAAGTTGGGCCTATAGGCTAATAACTATCGCGCAACACCACTCATTTGTGAACGTTGATTCAAGAATGCATTCATTCAAGATCACCTAAATTATGCACAAAAAACAACAGTTCTGCTATCCTGAAATCAGCGATCCTGCTAGATGTGTTACGATTTTGTAGAATTACCTGTATTTTTGTAAACTTTGACAAGAACCCAAGTTGTGCATATATTTATGATAATTGAGCCTGGAGAGCGCAGGCGGGTTTCAACAGACAAGCCTCTTGAGACCACATCATACCAGCCTCCTAAAACCAGAGGAACTAGTTCACTTTCATAATACAAATCACACTGCCAGAACATTGTTAGATTGGACTCTGATTTCAGCTACAACCACATATTGAATGAAGGGTATCATCAACGCAGTGGTAGCGAATAGATTTGCTCTGTGTCTTAAAATGTATGTGATTACTACTGACAAGTGTGTACATCTTTTCTAAGCAATGGTAAAGAACGACCGAATAACAGATGGTCAGAGACTGGTAAGTGTCCCCTGGTCCTGGCTCTTCTCTCTCAGCCCAGAGTGGTGCCATGGCTCCCCCTGTAGAATATTAGGCAGTACTACAGGACGGCCCTCTCTCACTGGTCCCCATGGACTCTCCTGGAGAAGGGGTGGTTCAGCCTTACCATCGCTCCCCAAAGCTGCATCCAAAAATCTCTGAGGTCAAAATGCATATAATAATGTGATAAATAAAATATATCAATCAGATTATATTAAGTGCCATACACCTCCCGGCGCCCAGCCCACATGGGCTTACAAGTCACTACTAAAATGTTATGATAGTGTAGAATGGGACCAAAGTATCTTTTTCTATTTTCCCCAAATCTTTGTCGTCAATGATTGATTTTTCAATGGCTAATTGGCCACAGTTTTTGACCTTTATTTAAGGTTAATCAATTGAGATCTCGTTCTCATTTGTGTCCAGATTTCTCTAAGTCAAATGTAAGTGATTTGCTTATTATTACATTTTATAAAAGCACAGACTCAGAGCTGTAGTTGGAGGAAACATGGGAAAGTTATGCTGCTTTAATGACCTTTACTGAACAAAAATATAAAAACGCAACATGCAACAATTTCAACCATTTTACTGAGCTACAGTTCATATGAGGAAATCAGTCAATTGACATAAATTCATTAGGCCCTAATCTATGGATTTCACATGCCTGGGAACACAGATATGTTGGTCACATATAGCTTAAAAGAAATGGGCCTCAGGATTTCGTCACGGTATTTCTGTGCATTCAAATTGCCATCAATAAAATGCAATTGTGTTCGTTGTCCATAGCTTATGCCCGCCCATACGATAACCCCACCGCCACCATGGGGCACTCTGTTCACAACATTGACATCAGCAAACCGCTCGCCCACACAACGCCATACACGTGGTCTGCAGTTGTGAGGCCGGTTGGACGTACTGCCAAATTTTCTAAAATGATGTTGGAGGCAGCTTACGGTAGAGAAATGAACATTAAAATTGTCTGGCAACAGCTCTGGTGGACATTCCTGCAGTCAGCATGCCAATTGCACACTCCCTCAAAACTGCACATTTTAGAGTTGCCTTTAATTGTCCACAGCACAAGGTGCACCTGTGTAATGATCATGCTGTTTAATCAATCAGCTTCTTGATATGCCACACCTGTCAGGTGGATGGATTATATTGGCAAATGAGAACTAACAGGGATGTAAAGAAATGTGTGCACCAAATTTGAGAGAAATAAGCATTTTGTGCGTATGGAAAATTTCGGAGATCTTTTATTTTAGCTCATGTAACATGGGACCAACACTTTACCTGTTGTGTTTATATTTTTGTTCAATGTATATACTGTCCAGGGAACAGCCCATTCTGTTATAGACAGAAGCCTGTGACATGACAGACCAAATCAGGACTCTCGGCATGTCCAACCACTCCATTGTCTCAGCCAATCATGATCTGGTCTTTCGCCCTTAAGCTCAGTGCTTTCTCCTTGGCTCAACTAGGCTGATAATGTAACATTTTTATTAATATTTACAGATCCAATAAAAGTTTTTAATTAAGGCACATGAAAGTTCAAGAAGGTATTTTTTTTACGACCCTACTGTGAAGTAGGAGCCAGCCTCAAACGTCTCACATCCTCTAACCAGTCATATCTGCAGTAATTGGGAACCAATCGATTGGCAATCATTTCTTATTAGCAGAATCTGAGAATATGTATGTAATGTAAATTAGATATTATGTAAATTAGATATTTCTGTATTTCATTTTCAATAAATTTGCAACAAATTCTAAAAACATGTTTTCACTTTGTCATTATGGGGTATTGTGTGTAGATGGGTGAGAGAAAAATATATATTTAATTCATTTTTGAATTCCGGCTGAAACACATAATGTGGAATAAGTCAAGGAGTATGAATACTTTCTGAAGGCACTGTATACCGGTATTTAGGATTGTTTATGTAACAGATGTATGATGAGGTACGATGATTGGGCGGATTAGATTATGCTGAGCCGCGGGGCACCAGTCTATGGACCGTGACGGGAACGGGGAAGAGAGGGGAGGGAGGAGCGCCCTTCTCAAATCGAACAGTAATCTGCGCTGCTTGGTCATGTTGTCAACAAGGCAACATAGTGCATCGTCCGGAAACATACATCTCTTTTCAATAAAATATAGGTTTTACATTTTCAAACTAGTTTTCATTGGGAAGGCAGATAAAGCATTGTTTTTTTGATCACTTTTGCATGCGAAAACACTGAATCCTACTCATTACTCCACATGCTTAATTACGTCACTTTTGTTTTGAGCTGACTTCGCTGTGGGCTTTGAATGGGGCACCTGGCTCACACCTGGGTGGTAGCCCAGTTCCAAAACAAATGCAATTTACTTTCACCCGGTGCAAAACACACTTACCAGGGCGCCCGGGACAGATTAATCAAATCCCCTCATTGTCTCTGTTTCAGACTCCTCCCCTGTGATGATTCACAGGCAGACCTGCCATAGCCAGATCGCATTGACAGGAGAGGGATGAGGCATGTGCTTCTCCGGTCCACAACTGTCCCCTCCAGTTCGACAAGGTCTGCTGTGCACTGGGCTCTGCTGCCGTGACAACGGGCCGACGCTACTGGGAGGCCGACGTCCGCAGCTGCTCAGGCTGTAGGCGTGGCCTACAGCTGCCTGGACAGGAAGGGGCGGGACAAAGGTGCCAAGCTGGGACGGTACAGGAAAGCGTGGAGCTTTGGGATGGGCGTCTCTTCACCCGGCACAACGACAGGCCCGTGGCGTGCTCCACCAGCGGGCGAGCGGTGCCAGGTAGGGTGGGCATGTGGGTGAACTACGAGAAGGGCAAACTGGCATTTTAGGATGCCGATACTATGAAGGTGCTGCAGAAATTTTCTGCAGCCCTGACGCCTGTGTTTGATAGGGTGCATCATCAGTTCACGGAGCCCCTCTACACCCTGCGTTCCGCTTCCTAAGACCACCGGAGGGACAGGTGTGGGCTAGTCATATGGAGATACAGGATGTCAACACTCCCATAGCAATCCATAAATGTCAATAAGCATCGTTCGAAAAGCAATAAGCACATTCATGTACCATTCAAAGTGTGTGCTCCCCTCTAAATTATTTCGATGCCTGTTTTGTTCATTCATTGCAAATACTCATCAACGCAAAGAGAAACGCATTGTGTGATCCAATAAAATAAAACTGACCTGAAGTCAATGTCCAGTAGCAGACTCGTCATGGGGTCACTCTTACCCTCCTGATTTCTTAGCTTGATCAGCTCATGAAGTCTGGAAGAAACAGTGAATTAAACGATCAATCAAATCATCCATAAAACATTAAAATCCCTGAGGATAACAAAGCACTTGAATCTAAAACAACCAGGGCATGTTCAATAGGCACGAAACGGAACAAAACACTCTGGAACGGAGTGAAACGGGTAGGTACTATGTGAACCTAACATGCAAAATGTTATAATAAACATAATCCCTGTTTAAACAACGTGACAGACAAAAAGTCTAAATTAAATCAAACCCCTCACCTGGGCGTCCCAACACAGAGCACCTTCCTGTAGCCCCGCTTGGCCAGGGTATCCAACAGGAAGTGACAGCTGCGGTCGGCGAACAGGTACTGGGCGTTGCTCTTCTTGTTCTCCAGGGGTTTCAGCATTAGACTGGGCCTGCTCAGCCGTGCCTCTGTAATGTCATCAGCTTGCGACATCTTGTGAGAAGAGTGGGTTTCCCATTCCCCTGGTAAGAGGAGGAGCTGACAGTCCTGGCAGAACTTCCTTCCTAGGGGGAGGGCGAGGAACTTTCTGAACCTGGATTGGAAGAAATAAAAGTTATTAGTAGTTATAATAGTAGTTTTTATTAGTTGTAGGCCTATTAGTAGTTGTACAACAACTTTTAATGCTGTTAAAATGTACTTTTTTTAATTTAATTGTTATTAGACAGTAGTTGCCATATTATTCTTGTTACTAAGTATTTTTTATTAGGAAAAAAATTACACTTGAAAACGAGATGATGCATCAAGAGATTACATCCTGCAAAATGTCAAATAAAATAAACAACCAACCATGTTTTTGATTGGAGGAACATTATGTTCAGGTTGTGAGATAAGGAGTAGAAAGCTATGAAGTTAAATACTAATAATATGATCTTTCTGGCATCTTAATAAAAGGTACTTACAGTGGGACTGTTATCCACACACCTATTCTGTTCCATTTCTAACTTGGAATGGAATAGTTCCGTGGATAGTGTCCCCTTACAGGTCAAGTGTAGGCCATTTACCTGGAGCAGTACTCCTGATGGGTAAAAGGAGGCATCTTTAACCGGTTCTCCTCCTCTCTGGCTAAAAGCCTGGCCTCAGACACCTACAACACAAACATGTCACACACCTGGTGAAAATAGGGGAGTGTAGCTAGCTATATGCACAAACAGTGTAGCTAGCTATTTGCACGACTAGACGCGCAGGTGTTGCATTGAATAAATCAATGGTTGCATGCCACACCATCGACTGTGCAGTTGGGCATCACACGGCTATATCATGTGGTTAGCAGATTTTAGGCATTGTAAGATCTGGCATGCATCTGCAACGTCGTCGGTGAGGAACTCAACCCAGGACTTCTAATAAGTCAAAGGCATCAATTAAGCTACCATAAAAGGAAATGTAGGCTATTGTAGGAACCATTTTGGCCTACTTAGAGTGCATTCGGAAAGTATTCAGACCCCTTGACTTTTTCCACATTGTTACGTTACAGCCTAATCTTAAATTGATTGAATCTCCCCCCCCCTCCCTTTTCTCTCTCATCAATCTACACACAATACCCCATAATGACAAAGCAAAAACAGGTTTTTAGAAATTCTAATTTATAAAAAAAAATACAAAACTGAAATATCACATTTACATAAGTATTCAGACCCTTTACTAAGTACTTTGTTGAAGCACCGTTGGCAGCGATTACAGCCTTGAGTCTTCTTGGGTATGACGCTACAAGCTTGGCACACCTGTATTTGGAGAAATGTAGGCTATTGTAGGAGCCATTTTGGCCACTCAAGGATCTTCAGAGACTTGTCGCGAAGCCACTCCTGTGTGCTTAGGGTCGTTGTCCTGTTGGAAGGTGAACCTTGGCCCCAGTCTGAGGTCCTGAGCGCTCTGGAGCAGGTTTTCATCAAGGATCTCTTTGTTCTTTGTCCAATTTGTAAGTCACTCTGGATAAGAGCGTCTGCTAAATGACGTAAATGTAAATGTCTTTGCCCTGTTCATATTTCCCTCGATCCTGACTACTGCCGCTGAAAAACATCCCCACAGCATGATGCTGTCACCACCATGCTTCACCATAGGGATGGTGCCAGGTTTCCTCCAGACGTGACGTTTGCCATTCAGGCCAAAGAGTTCAATCTTGGTTTCATCAGACAAGAGAATCTTGTTTCTCATGGTATGAGAGTCCTTTAGGTGCCTTTTACTGAGGAGTGGCTTCCGTCTGGCCACTCTACCATAAAGGCCTGATTGGTGGAGTGCTGCAGAGATGGTTGTCCTTCTGGATGGTTCTCCCATCTCCACAGAGGAACTCTGGAGCTCTGTCAGAGTGACCATCGGGTTCTTGGTCACCTCCCTGACCAAGGCCCTTCTCCCCCGATTGCTCAGTTTGGCCGGGCGGCCAGCTCTAGGAAGAATCTTGGTGGTTCCAAACTTCTTCCATTGCAGAATAATGAGGCCACGGTGTTCTTGGGGACCTTCAATGCTGCAGAAATGTTTTGGCACCCTTCCCCAGATCTGTGTCTCGACACAATCCTGTGTCGGAGCTCTACGACCTCATGGCTTGGTTTTTGTGCTCTGACATGTACCTTATATAGACAGGTGTGTGTCTTTCCTAATCATGTCCAATCAATTGAATTTACCACAGGTAGACTCCAATCGAGTTGTAGAATTGTCTCAAGGATGATCATTGGAAACAGAATGTACCTGAGCTCAATTTCGAGTATCATAGCAAAGGGTCTGAATACTTAAGTAAATAAGGTATCTGTTTTTATTTTAAATGCATTTGCTAAAATATCTAAAAATCTGTTTTCGCTTTGTCATTATGGGGTATTGATGAGGATTTTTATTTATTTATTCCATTTTAGAATAAGGCTGTAACATAACAAAATGTGGAAAAAGGTAAGGTGTCTGAATACTTTACAAATACACTGTATACTTAGGCCAACTATATTTGCCAGTAGATTTAAAAAAAAGCTAGCTAGTTAACTCGGTTACCTTTTCATCTTCCCACAGAAAGAAGGGGCATTCTTTTCTGTCTCTGCACGCTGAGCAGGCATAAAACCTCCGGCCTTTCTCCTCTCCTTTGCAGACCTTCTCAAACAACAAAGTTGGACCTGCATGGGGCAAGAACATCTGCATTACAGTATGCATACTTCACCGAATAATTCATATTCAGATGTCAATGGTAAAACATAACTTATAACATAGCTAGCTTTGGACTGTAGTTAGCTAGCTAGTATCTATAGCATAGATTCATATTTTCCCAAACCTAGCTAAGTAGACGCTAGCTAGCTAACTTCGCTATCATTCAGACATTTGGGTACTTACCATGTACACACAATGGTGCTTTTCTGTCTCCCTGTTGAAGGACGATCTCTATTCCAAACCCGTCTTCATCTGAGCCTTTTAATGGCATTTTCGTAAGAAGTAGCGTAACCAGATATATTTGTCTGATCAAAACATTACACGCATGTCTCTGCTACCATGCTGACAGTCACAAGTCGCGAATATTCGACGTATTTCAAGGCAACGCCCCTCCATATCGCGTTCTTCTTCTTCAATTAGGTTTAACGGCGGTTGGCATCCAATAAATGTTGCATTACCGCCACCTACTAGACTGGAGAATAACTCCCTTATACTTTGCTTTAAAAAAATAAAAATAGCCTACCAGCTAACACTACACTCACACAAAAAAAACGATATTAATAATAATAACTACCATACTCCACTATTTAAATATATTTATTCCTACTTCATGCCAACATCAGGAAAGGATGGGACACCACCACTTAACACACCCTGTAACTCTTCTGATGTCAAGTCTCGCACACCCAAATACCTCTCTGCAGCTGCCACCACAATCTCTATTTTCTGCGATTTACGTTCCATCCCTGCAGTACAGTTGATAACCATTGCTATAAATGCCAAAAAGCCAATCTTACTGAAACATACAGTTGAAGTCGGAAGTTTACATACGCCTTAGCCAACTACATTTAAACTCTGTTTTCACAATTCCTGACATTTAATCCTAGTAAAAAATCCCTGTTTTATGTCAGTTAGGATCAGCGCTTTATTTTAAGAATGTGAAATGTCAGAATAATAGTAGAGAGAATTATTTATTTCAGCTTTTATTTCTTTCATCACATTCCCAGTGGGTCAGAAGTTTACATACACTCAATTAGTATTTGGTAGCATTGCCTTTAAATTGTTTAACTTGGGTCAAACGTTTTTGGTAGCCTTCCACAAGCTTCCCACAATAAGTTGGGTGAATTTTGGCCCATTCCTCCTGACAGAGCTGGTGTAACTGAGTCAGGATTGTAGGCCTCCTTGCTCGCACATGCTTTTTCAGATCTGCCCACAAATTTTCTATAGGATTGAGATCAGGGCTTTGTGATGGCCACTCCAATACCTTGATTTTGTTGTCCTTAAGCCATTTTGCCACAACTTTGGAAGTATGCTTGGGGTCATTGTCCATTTGGAAGAACCATTTACGACCAAGCTTTAACTTCCTGACTGATGTCTTGAGATTTTGCTTCAATATATCCACATAATTTCCCTTCCCCATCTATTTTGTGAAGTGCACCAGTCCCTCCTGCAGCAAAGCACCCCCACAGCATGATGCTGCCACCCCCGTTCTTTACAGTTGGGATGGTGTTCTTCGGCTTGCAAGGATGCCCCTTTTTCCTCCAAACATAACGATGGTCATTATGGCCAAATAGTTCTATTTTTGTTTCATCAGACCAGAGGACATTTCTCCAAAACGTACGATCTTTGTCCCAATGTGCAGTTGCAAACCGTAGTCTGGCTTTTTAATGGCGGTTTTGGAGCAGTGGCTTCTTCCTTGCTGAGCGGCCTTTCAGGTTATGTCGATATAGGACTCGTTTTACTGTGGATATAGATACTTTTGTACCTGTTTCCTCCAGCATCTTCACAAGGTCCTTTGCTGTTGTTCTGGGATTGATTTGCACTTTTCGCACCAAAGTACGTTCATCTCTAGGAGACAGAACGCGTCTCCTTCCTGAGCGGTATGACGGCTGCGTGGTCCCATGGTGTTTATACTTGCATACTATTGTTTGTACAGATGAACGTGGTACCTTCAGGTGTTTGGAAATTGCTCCCAAGAATGAACCAGATTTGTGGAGGTCTACAATTCTTTTTCTGAGGTCTTGGCTGATTTCTTTAGATTTTCCCATGATGTCAAGCAAAGAGGCACTGAGTTTGAAGGTAGGCCTTGAAATACATCCACAGGTACACCTCCAATTGACTCAAGTGATGTCAATTAGCCTATCAGAAGCTTCTAAAGCCATGACATCATTTTCTGGAATTTTCCAAGCTGTTTAAAGGCACAGTCAATTTAGTGTATGTAAACTTCTGACCCACTGGAATTGTGATACAGTGAATTATAAGTGAAATAATCTGTCTGTAAACAATTGTTGGAAACATTACCTGTGTCATGCACAAAGTAGATGTCCTAACCGACTTGCCAAAACTATAGTTTGTTAACAAGAAATGTGTGGAGTGGTTGAAAAACAAGTTTGAATGACTCCAACCTAAGTGTATGTAAACTTCCGACTTCAACTGTATATAACTTGTTGGTTTATCCCTCTGTACTGGTACAGATCTACTACTCACACCATTCCTCTCAGGATCCCTCCCCCTTGACCCATCTTCCTCTACTTTCTTCACTGCATCCGCATATGACAACTTCTGCACTACTCTAACCCTGGAAACCTCAACCTGCCTCTCTCGCACAGAACATTTTGGATCTCCAGCCCCATGGTCACCCCTACAATTAACACATACCACTACTTTCCCCACTGCTACACATTCCTTTGTCTCATGCCCTTCTGCACACTTCTCACACCTAGGAACCTCCCTCATACACACTGCTGACACATGCCCATAATCTTGACACCTGTAACAACGTAATTTATTCGGCACAAATGCTCGTACCGGATAACTTATATATCCTAACATCACTTTGTCGGGCAAAGACTCAACATCAAAACTCAAAAGAACAGACAATGACTCTTCTGTTTCTCCACTCAGACCCTGTCTGTGTCGCACCAAACGACGAGCATCACAAACACCGGGTCCATATCGTGTTACATTGTTGCCACCCTAATGTAGAAATATGAGGTTATGATGAACAATGTAATCAATGTTTAATCTAAAAATGTTAATTTAGTTCCAACATTGTATATTGTGTTTGTTTTCATCTGGACGAAACGACATAGCAGCATTGCAGTAAAGCCTGCTCTTATTTGACCATCAGGAGGTACAAAAAGCGTAGGAAAGTAACATCCTTAGACCTTGAATAACACTTTAGGCTACTGCAGGCCTACTATACTGTTCTGTGTTGTACTCTATAAACAGTGTTTACAATTTTTATTGATTTCAAATGAATAATTGTACTCTATGAGGTTATAATGGATTCCAATTCATGTGTATAATAACTCAATGTATAAATATATTGATTATCAGTCACGCAATTGTGCATTTCCATCACTTGAATGTTGGAAACTAAAAGTGATATAGGCCTTTGTAAAATGTCTATAGGCTAATATAATAGGCCTAACATAATATGCCTATAGATAGGCCTGAGGCCAACAATATAATATTAGGGAAATTTACTTCTCTCTGAAGAACTAGACATCACTCCAGGCTACAGCATTGTGTCCATAACATTGGCTGATAAATGACCGTTTTGTCTCCCTTTGCTATGACTAACAAAAAGGGCACGACTGACAAAAGGGCAACCTCGGAAGAATATAAACCGCTGTTGCTGCAGTGTCTCTGCTCTATCGTCCAAGCAATCCAACGCGTTGTTTACACTGCGTCGCAGTCGTACCAGCCGGAAATTCCTAGACAGACCCATGTGAGAGTCAATTGAACACTTGTTTCTATTGGTATAAACTCAATTTCCCAGACGCCCTTGTTCGCGGGGAGCCCCGTGGAGCTGTTGGGGCGCTATTTATCGCCTGGCTCGCGACCGTACGCCCACACCCATCCCGTGCAGTTGGAAAGGGAGTAAAACATTACTGTATCGCATAATACGATATTGCTATATGCCAGTATCAGCGCTTAATCACGGCGGCAGATAATTTCATAGTTTCGACATTGTATTATAGGCTACATCTCTGAAGGGGCAGAGGCGAGTCGATTTAAGCATCTTCTGCAGGGGAGGCATCATCAATGTGCAGTCTACACTCCTGACCAGAGGTGTGTAGTTGAATGAGGCTATATCCACTGTACATCGGATTGTGAAGAAACCGGGGATTACCATGAGCACAGGTAAGGTCTTATTCTAGCCTATGCTAGACTATAGTTTATATGAGTCATAGCAATTCTATGACAATTACCAGTTTGTATGCTGTCATTGTCATTATCCTATGGCACTATCAGCAATTACACAGCAAAGCAATTACAGACTCAAGACATATATAATGATAGGCATATAATATCCAATGACAATGTTTACACTAACATTTAAAGCACTCTGCAGATACCAATCTAAGACAAAGGTCCTAATTGACCTATAGCTGTCGCACTGTGAAATACAATTTCTATGGCTACAGTATGTGGTGTAGAAACGCCCACTAGGCTCCTACTTCCAGGCATCATTGCCTTTTCATTATGTTGCAATGCAGTCTCCGCTACATTGTCTGGAGCTACAGGCTGAAACACTGGTCTCATGTGAGGACATCAGTGTTTCAAGTCTGCTATGTGTTCATCCTGTGTAATTTTTATTTTACTAGGCAAGTCAGTTAAGAACAAATTCTTATTGACAATGATGGCCTACACCGGCCAAACCCGGACGACGCTGGGCCAATTGTGCGCCGCCCTATGGCACTCCCAATCACGGCCGGTTGTGATACAGCCTGGAATCGAACCAGGGGGTCTGTAGTGACACCTCAACCACTGAGATGCAGTGCCTTAGACCACTGCGCCACTCGGGAGCCCAATAATATTATATTATTACATATGAATGACTATAGGCGTGACTAAAAAGCACAGTAGAGCAGCTGAATAGTTGAATAAAGAACATCATTGTTATGAATACCATCATGTCAAGAAGAAGACTTACTGTATTTGCCTATGGCAGGGATGGGCAACTGGCGGCCCCCCCTTTTGTAGGTCTGTGGATAAACTGTTAAGACGTAGAATAGTAGAATACACAAGGTGCAATTTCGAAATGTGGTTGTGCATCAGCAGTTTCTCTTGTTATGTCAGTCACTGCCACCCTCAGATGGGTCGGTCATAACCGGATGCATCCGGTTTTCAGGGGAAATGGAAAGAGAGCCTGTGACATGACATTGGCTTTTGGACGTTAAGAGGGAAGGGGGTAGCTGCATCCCAATATGGTGACCGGAGTATGGGCAAGTGGGTGGGTAGAAAGGAAAGTACTAGGCGTGTAGAAAGGAGTGGGTGTGTCGAAAGGAAAGTACTGGGCGTGTAGAAAGGAGTGGGTGTGTCGAAAGGAAAGTACTGGGCGTGTAGAAAGGAGTGGGTGTGTCGAAAGGAAAGTACTGGGCGTGTAGAAAGGAGTGGGTGTGTCGAAAGGAAAGTACTGGGCGTGTAAAAAGGAGTGGGTGTGTCGAAAGGAAAGTACTGGGCGTGTAGAAAGGAGTGGGTGTGTCGAAAGGAAAGTACTGGGCGTGTAGAAAGGAGTGGGTGTGTCGAAAGCGCTCTGCTATAGGTTAGATGGTTTTGATTGAGCATTTTTTAGTTTTGTTTGTTTCTTACCACGCAACTACCATACATTTAGCTAGCGTACCGCAAGAGTTTGGACTTCTGTTTTGAAGCCAGAGGATGAGTCTGAGTCATATTTCACTGTTAGTTTTACACAAATAATTGTACATTTTCAGTTATAAAATTGAGAATTGTAAAAAAAAATTATGTGTGTACTGTTGCTTCATGCATTGTATGCATGTGCTTACTGTGACTGTCACCCTGATATTGGCTACTAGGTAGCTACTTCCCATGCCATTGCTGGACAGTAGTGTCCTGGTGTTGTTGCCGTGTCATGCCCTCCCCATTGAGTAGTAGACTGCATGTTTGTATGTATCAAGGTGACATCTAGATGGTTATCAATATTAGTTATTTATTGTGTAGGTTGCTATCCTACTTGAAATAAAATAATGTGAGAGAAAAACATGGCCACATTAGCTATTGCCTGTGACACGACCGTGATACCCAGTAGGAGGCACTTAAAGTCGGCAGGCACGTCGATACACCGGTGCACTGGTCACCGGCTTATTGACTCATCGTGCAGAGTGGCAACAAATCTGCCCAATTAGCTCATTCGCTTTCCATACACCCACTCCTTTCGACACACCCACTCGCCCATACTCCGGTTGCTATATTGGGCTGCAGCTACCCATACATGCTTTAAGAAGGCGATACTCCATCTTAACTCTTCCTCCACATTTACTGGATTAGTTGAACAGTGCAGAAGAGACTCCCCTGACAGTTTTTTTTTCTCGTCAGGACAAGGACGAAAGAAATGCAGCTCAGGCGTTTCTTTTACGCCTTATTCGTTAGGTTAGTCACTGACAGTCATTCGATTAGCCCATGTCAGCTAAAATTGTTTAGATTGGTAAGTTATTCTAGCGGCCAGCTATCTAAACTTGTAGTAATCATTGTCAAATTACCGATCGGTCGAATTACCGATTGATTTTGTTACTCACTCTCACTGAGATATCATATTAAAAACTGCAAACATTTCTCTCCACCCAATGGCAAAATGTGTAGAATTGCAGGAAATTAGCTGTAAAAAATGTATCTCCACCCATGGCATAATGTGTAGAATTGCAAGATATTAACTCTAAAACTAAAAAAATGGATCTCAAGAGGGGGGCCGCTAAAATGTTTTGCTCGCAACAGAATGTAGCTCAGGGCCCCCAAAACGCTAGGGCCGGCTGTGACTGCATGTGTTGGTTTGGATGTGGGTACCAGAGAAGGCTTGAAATGAATAAATTGAACTTTATCAAACATATGGAAAACACGTTTGACTCTGTTCCATATATTCCATTCCAGCCATTACAATGAGCCCATCCTTCTATAGCTCCTCCCACCAGCCTCCTCTGGTGGGTACGCAGACCCTCGAGCCACTGCGGCCCCTCATGACGAGTTCAGATTTTATGTGGCCCCACCCCTATCAAAGTTACCCATCCCTGGCCTATGGGATCCAAATCATAATAGATTTGATGAAATCAAGGACATAGAAACTGTCTCAGCTGCCTCTCACTACTGAGACTGAGAGCAGAGGCATGACACAAGCAACACAGGCAAACAGCTTTAATGAGGTAGACCATCAGTCAATACTGGGCACAGTAAGGGCTCTCCTGTTTGCACTGCTGATGAGAAGAGGTTGGAGTTTGTCTGTGAAATGAGGCAGGAATATGTAGCGGTCCTGGGTTCTCATCAACACTGTCTTGTAAACTCACCCTGAGACGTGTACTGGGGACAGAAAATAAAAAAGTGACGTATTCCGTCTTGGACTGGCCACACTATCTGTCTTCTCTGCCCAGTGAATTTTCATGGAACCTGTATGTTAGTGGAATGATGGATGAATGTTAGAGACTGCTGTTGATGGAACGGATTGAATTGGAATGGATGGAAAATGGAAAAGTGTTCACCTATGTGGTCACAGCTGGCTTCCACATGGGTTTCCGTCATTCTACTGGGCTGGCTGTTCGTGATGATATACTGGATCAGGTGTGGGACAGATTGCTCTGTGGTATTTGAATGATAGACTTTGGTTGATATCATATGTTGAGGGAAGCTTTCACTGTAGTTTCTCGTCGCTGTTAGAGGAAAACCTCAATTTTCGTTTATTAACATTAACATAAATTGAAAGTAGTAAATTCCCATTAATGTATTCTAAACATTTTATGTCTCTAGGACTAAGAAAATGTATTCAAAATAGCTTCTGAAATTTGGTAATTGTATGGTAGTTTTTAAAATGTCCTGATAAATGTCTGTTTTGGAGATAAGAGGTTTTTTTCCGACAGCGATGTGGCTCACAAAAAAATTAAATAATGCTTTTTTGCTCGCATGGTGAAATACAAGCCTACTATCATTCAATTTTGTTTATATTTGAGTAGACCCTCTTCTCCAGAGCGACTTACAGTAGTGAGTGCATACATTTTTCCCATACTGGTCCCCCGTGGGTATCGAACTCACAACACTGCCGTTGCAAGCGCCATGCTCTACCAAATGAGCTACACAGAACCCCATGTAAACAGCTGAGTAGCTCTTTACTGACTGTGTTTACTGGCTTTCAGAGTTCTTGTGGTTAGCAGACATCAGATTCTTCTGTAACGGATGGCTATGCTTTAGGATAATTTACAGGTAGCATTGAACGCTAGCTACCCTCGCCGTCCTCAGGGAGTGATTATCAATGACCAACTGGGATGAACGGCCTGTGAATTGCTAGGCTACTTCAATCTCAGTTTCCGCCATTGGTCGAGGGAGAGGCAAGCTGATCAATATATCCTTTACCAATCTAGGGCTCTAGGCAGTCTATACAGGGGTCAACAACTTCTACCTTTTTGACCCTGTGACATTTCCCCCACAATAGACCCAAGTTGGTTATTGGATGATGAACCACCCTTTATCAGTTAATAACAATATGCTATGCTAGCCTAGTGTACGTCAGTCAATCAGTTAGTCAGGGACAGTATGAACTCATTGTGTTGGAACGCAGGCTGCGTCATCGGCAGCCATATTGCAGAATCAATCTGGAGCTACTGGAGTCACTAGAGAGTTCCTATCCTTCTAACATGGCCCTGTGAACTGGGGCTGTGGCCAGATCACACCCTCTGACTGTGTCTGGGTGGATCAGTGTGCCAGGGCTGTGTAGGCCCAGCAGGGTCAAAGTCAAGGGGGAAAGTCAGGCCCACCCTTTGTTATACAGTAGTAATCTAGGCCCATAGTTACTTGTCATGGTTACATAGAGCAGGGTTTCCAATACTCTGTCCTGGGGCCTCGCAGGGGTGCACGTTTGAGTTTTTGACCTAGCACTACACAGCTGATTCAAATAATAAAAGCTTGATGATGAGTTGATTATTTGAATCAGCTGTGTAGTGCTATAGGGCAAAAACCAAACCGTGCACCCCTGGGAAGCCCCAGGACCGCGTTTGGGAAACTCTGTCATAGAGTACGTGATAACATAAGAGTGGCTAGTTAGAATATCTAGGACATAGTCATGTTTTTGCTAAATGCTACTCTGAATTACTCAAAATACCCTTGAAATGTCAATTGAGACTAGTGTACATATAGTAAAAACAACACAGGATGATCATTGAAACACTTGACAATACAATAATATGCCTGGACTCTGGAGTGTAGGATGATTGGTGGTTGTTGTGTTTCCACTTAGCCCCACTGGCTCTGGCTGCCTCCGTCAGCCAATAGATAGAGAGGAAATGTGTGTCTAAGGTCATGGTACACGAGTGCAAATGTGCAAGTGTCATGCATTTAGAAGCATGTGCTGCAGGGGATCAGTGTGGGACCGTGTGTGCCTCTTTGTCAATGATGATGATGTGTTTACAAGTGCTCACAGGCAGTGTGTGTGTTGTGTACAGTTTGTGTGTGTTGCCTGTGTCCATGTGTGCCGTGTGTGTGGACTGTGTCTCCCGTGGGTAGTCATGAGCGTAGGCAGGTACACACACACACATACACACACACTAATAGGAGTGGGCTGGTCAGGAGACTACAGCTGTTGATGGAGACTAGATCAATAGTGATCTCATTGGTGTTAAGCCTGAGCCCAGGCTCTCACACACACCGGCAATTAAGTCTGAAATGTGGCATGGCCCTGTGACATTTTCTCTGCCAACTGTCTTAGTGAAGGCTTTAATGGATAGGCGGAATGGCATGTGCGTTCTAGATGACCCCATCCATCAAATATCAGCCGCCGATTGGCTGGGCGAGGCCTGTCATTTGTAAAAGGGGGTTTTAGCGATGATTAGAGATAGCAGTTTCAATCGATTTCTTTGAGATATTATTTGCAGATGTGGATCATGGAATATACTGTATGTCGTTTTTCCCTCTTGGACCATTGGAGTTTAGTTGATTTCAGTGATAGATCATTAGTGTTACCATTACCACTATCGAATATAGCCAATCCAACATCATCATGTGAGTTTACTGCCAAAGACCCTAAAGACTTTATAATATATTTTTTATTTTGACGCTATAATTAAACATCAATTCATTAGATTAATCTAAATGATATACCTTTCAAAATATAGCTCTAAAAGCTCGCAGTATCTATTTCTGACACCGTTTTTCCTCCTCATTCTGTATCAGGGTTGTGATTCTAAAAAAGATATTGCATAACCATGACTTATTAATGTATGTAGAGTGAGGGAAAAAAGTATTTGATCCCCTGCTGATTTTGTACATTGTCCCACTGACAAAGAAATGATCAGTCTATAATTTTAATGGTAGGTTTATTTGAACAGTGAGAGACAGAATAACAACAAAAAAATCCAGAAAAACACGTCAAAAATGTTATAAATTGATTTGCATTTTAATGAGGGAAATAAGTATTTGACCCCCTCTCAATCAGAAAGATTTCTGGCTCCCAGGTGTCTTTTATACAGGAAACGGGCTGAGATTAGGAGCACACTCTTAATGGGAGTGCTCCTAATCTCAGTTTGTTACCTGTATAAAAGACACCTGTCCACAGAAGCAATCAATCAATCAGATTCCAAACTCTCCACCATGGCCAAGACCAAAGAGCTCTCCAAGGATGTCAGGGACAAGATTGTAGACCTACACAAGACTTGAATGGGCTACAAGACCATCGCCAAGCAGCTTGGTGAGAAGGTGACAACAGTTGGTGCGATTATTCGCAAATGGAAGAAACACAAAATAACTGTCAATCTCCCTCGGCCTGGGGCTCCATGCAAGATCTCACCTCGTGGAGTTGCAATGATCAGGAGAACGGTGAGGAATCAGCCCAGAACTACACGGGAGGATCTTGTCAATGATCTCAAGGCAGATGGGACCATAGTCACCAAGAAAACAATTGGTGCGTTTTTCTAGATTTTTTTGTTGTTATTCTGTCTCTCACTGTTCAAATAAACCTACCATTAAAATTATAGACTGATCATGTTTTTGTCAGTGGGCAAACGTACAAAATCAGCAGGGGATCAAATACTTTTTTCCCTCACTGTACCATGCAGTGCAATCCTTCACTTGTAATGACCATGCAGTGCAGTGCAGGTTGCTACCTTAAAAGCCCAGTGCAGTCAAAAATGTGATTTTCCTGTGTTTTATATCTATATCCACACTATGAGGTTGGAATAATACTGTGAAATTGTTAGAATTATGATAATGCCCATTTAGTGTAAGAGCTATTTGAAAAGACTGCCTGTAATTTCAGCCTGTTTTGGCGGGATGGAGTTTTTGCCCTTCCATGGTGACCTCACCATGCGGTAAATAGACCAATAAGAAAGCCTCTCTGCCAATAACAGCACATTTTCAGTTTTCCCCTCCCCATTCAAACCAAAATTCTTGCTTGAGAAATTGCCCTTTGCTAAGAAGCTATTTTTGTTTGTTTTTGACAATTTTAATGGAAAACAATCACAGGAAGGTACTTCATTGTTACCCAGAAATTATTTGATATTGAGATAGAAATGGCTGCATTGGAACTTTAAAGGATTTATGTACACTGAACAAAAATGTAAACGCAACATGTAAAGTGTTGGTCCCATGTTTCATGAGCTGAAATAAAAGATCCCAGAAATGTAAAAAAAAAAAAATCCTACATCCCTGTTAGTGAGCATTTCTCCTTTGCCAAGATAATCCGCAGACGAAAACGAGGTGTGGGGCAATGTCATATAATCCACCAATCACATTTGTGAAATCCTTTCGGGCTAAATTCCAGCTAAATTTGGAGATGACACTACAAAGACGGTACAGTATGAAACTGTGGTTACTACTTACAAAAAGTGTGCTTCTAACGAAGAGCTACAAAAGTAAGTAAATAGCCGTAATAGACTGAAATATATAAGGTAATTTCGTTGAATTTGAGGCTCTCCGTGCTCATTAGTTGCACATTAAACATATTTGCTGCTACTTCTTCACACAATCCCGTTTTTAAAGTGTTTTACATTCCCTGAGACCAACCAGAAATTTTTAATAGGCCAAATATTCCCAGATTTTCATAAAACAGCCACACAATGGCCTCTTGTTAAATAGTAGTAGGCTATGTGCGCTTCAATTACTCGGTTCAGCGGGGGGAGATTTGTGTGTGTGTTTTGTTCATGTAGGCTACACTGTCCCGCGAATGTCACGCAAAATCATTGCGTTGTCCCGCATTTAGGTATTTAAAACGTGGTCACCCTACTGCAGGCTGGTAGGCCTGGGAATTGCCTGGGACCTCACGATGCGATATTATCATGATACTTAGGTGCTGATACGTTATGTATTGCAATTCTCACGATTCTCACAATTCTATATGTATTGCGATTCGATGCTGCGATTTTATTGCGATTTGATGTTCCAAATATATTGCTCACAGTGCCTTCGGAAAGTATTCAGACCCCTTGACTTTTTCCATATTTTGTTACGTTACAGCCTTATTCTAAAATGGATTAAATAAAAAAAATCCTCAGCAATCAACACACAATACTCCATAATGACAAAGCGAAAACAGGTTTTTAGAAATGTTTGCAAATTTATTTTCAAATAAAAAAGTATTCAAAATTGAGCTCAGGTGCATCCTGTTTCCATTGATAATCCTTTAGATGTTTCTACAACTTGATTGGAGTCCACCTGTGGTAAATTCAATTGATTGGACATTATTTGGAAATGCACACACCTGTCTATCTAAGGTCCCACAGTTGACAGTGCATGTCAGAGCAAAAACCAAGCCATGAGGTCAAAGGAATTGTCTGTCGAGACAGGATTGTGTCGAGGCACAGATCTGGGGAAGGGTACCAAAACATTTATGCAGCATTGAAGGTCCCCAAGAACACATTATTCTTAAATGGAAGAAGTTGTTCTTGAATGGAACCACCAAGACTCTTCCTAGAGCTGGCCGCCTGGCCAAACTGAGCAATCGGGGGAGAATGGCCTTGGTCAGGGAGGTGACCAAGAACCCGATGGTCACTCTGATAGAGCTCTAGAGTTCCTCTGTGGAGATGGGAGAACCTTCCAGAAGGACAACCATCTCTGCAGCACTCCACCAATCAGGCCTTTATGGTAGAGTGGCCAGACAGAAGCCACTCCTCAGTAAAAGGTACATGACAGCCCGCTTGGAGTTTGCCAAAAGGGATCTAAAGACTCTCAGACCATGAGAAACAAGATTCTATGGTCTGCCGAAACCAACATTGAACTCTTTGGAGTGAATTCCAAGCGTCACATCTGGAGGAAACCAGACTTGAACCCAATCTAACATCCCTACGGTGAAGCATGGTGGTGGCAGCTTCAGGGATTTTTCAGCAGCAGGGATTGGGAGACTAGTCAGGATCGAGGGAAAGATGAACGGAGCAAAGTACAGAGAGATCCTTGATAAAAACCTGCTCCAGAGCGCTCAGGACCTCAGACTGGGGCGAAGGTTCACCTTCCAACAGGACAACGACCATAAGCACACAGCCAAGACAACGCACGAGTGGCGTCGTGACAAGTCTCTGAATGTCGGGGCCTCCCGAGTGATGCAGCGGTCTAAGGCACTGCATCACAGTGCTTGAGGCATCACTACAGACCCGGGTTCGATCCCAGGCTGTGTCACAGCCGGCCGTGACCGGGAGACCCATGAGGCGGCACACAATTGGCCCAGCGTGGTCCGGGGTAGGGGAGGGTTTGGCCGGCCGGGATTTCCATGTCCCATCGCGCTCTAGCGACTCATTGTGGTGGGCTGGGGGCCTGCAAGCTGACTTTGGTTGCTAGTTGGATGGTGTGGAGCAGTGTGTCAAGAATCAGTGCGGCTTGGCAGGGTCGTGTTTTGGAGGATGCATGGCTCTCGACCTTCGCCTCTCCCGAGTCCGTAGGGGAGTTGCAGCGATGGGACAAGACTGTAACTACCAATTGGAAATCACGAAAAAGGATTTCCATCAACAACAAAAATCTCTGAATGTCCTTGAGTGGCCCAGCAAGAGCCCAGACTTGAACCCAATCTAACATCTCTGGAGAGACCTGAAAATAGCTGTGCAGCAACGCTCTCTATCCAACCTGACAGAGCTTGATAGGATCTGCAGAGAAGAATGCGAGAAACTCCCCAAATACAGATGTGCCAAGCTTGTAGCATCATACCCAAGAAGACTTAAGGTTGTAATCGCTGCCAAAGGTGCTTCAACAAAGTACAGAGTAAAGGGTCTGAATACTTACGTAAATGTGATATTTCAGTTTCAGCCAAGGATTATAACTACTGTACAGGTGTAATACTGACTCCTTATCTAAACAACTGTAGCTTGCTTCACTACACTCAGTTGAACTTCAGACTTTGCATGTGAAAAAGTTGTACCATGTCTGTGTGTGTTTCTGTTTTTATCGAAGCACCGTCTTTGTCTTTTTCATCCGAGGCAAATCCTCCCAAGTTATCTCTGCTTCCATGCAAAACAGAGCTCTGTTCATTTATCTTTCCCTTGAGGAAGCTCTCTATAGCTGTCCTGCCATACCATGTTACACTCATGTCTGATGTGTGTACGTGTGTGTGTGTGTGTGTGTGTGTGGACGTGTTTAACTATACTTGTGAGGACCAGAAGTCCCGACAAGAATAGTAAACCAATACAAATTTGACCAACAGGGGACTTTTTGTTGGTCCCCACAAGGTCAAATGCTATTTCTAGGGGGTTTAGGGTTAAGGTTAGAATTAGTGTTAAGGTTAGAATTAGGTTTAGGGTTAGGGTTAGAATTAGGTTTAGGGTTAGGGATAGGAGCTAGGGTTAGGTTTAGGGTTAGGGTTAAGGTTAGGTTTTTGGGTTAAGGTTAGGGTTAAGGTTAGGGTAAGGGTACAGGTTAGGGTTAGGTTTAGGGTTAGGGGTTAGGGAAAATAGGATTTTGAATGGGACTGAATTGTATGTCCCCACAAGGTTAGCTGCGCAAGACTGTGTGTGTGTGTGTGTGTGTGTGTGCGCGTGTGCGTGTGCGTGTGCGTGTGCGTGTGCGTGTGCGTGTGTGTGTGTGTGTGTGTGTGTGTGTGTGTGTGTGACCACCCATGGGTCTTTGTGTATGATGATATTGAATTGAGTAATAGTGCTCTATGAAATACAGAAAAACATCAATTGTCCACAAAAGCTTCTACATCTGCATTGCTTGCTGTTTGGGGTTTTAGGCTGGGTTTCTGTATAGCACTTTGTGACATCTGCTAATGTATAAAGGGCTTTATAAATACATTTGATTGATTGATTGAAAAGCAATAGCCATTGTGGTGGATAACCTTCTGATGTGATTGTGCTGTATTCTATGTACTGCACTGTAGTGGCGCAATGTTCTCTCCGATCCAATTTCACATTTCAAGGTCTTGGGTGTCTAGACAGTTCATTCTGAGTCATTTTTTATTTTACACAGAGTTTCCTGAATTAAATCACAGATAAATGGGCAATCATAGAAAATATACTATATCTGTCATTCCTTTCTCCAGAGGGAGTTTACTATAATATATCCTCATACCTCTGCAGTTACTGTAACAAAAGTCAACTTAATTAAGGCATTTTATCATGTTCTTTCGGTTTCAATTTGAGGCTGTGTGTGTGTCACAAGGGGGATATCTGCAAGAATCATCAGGTAATTGAAGACAGTACAGTGTTTCATGGCTAAAATGGTCTCTGGATGGCCTTTTGATATCCTAGTGCTACAGTCAATTTCTTCTTTATATCTCAAGGTCGTACCCCTGAAACAGAAGCTATTGTAATGAAAAAACAAAAATTCCAATGCTCTTAATTATTTTAAGTTGTATAAGTAAGTGTACATACTGTGTCTGAAAGTGGAGGGAGGGTTTGGTAACTGCTCTCTCGAGAGATTGTCAGAACAGAACATCTTCAGACAGATTAGGATTGGCTAATATGGCTAATATGCACACACACACAAGGAAACACGTACACACCATTCGAGACTCAGTTTCTTCAGAGTACATTATAAATAACTCCAAATGTTCCATTCAATCCTAATATATCTAACCCATTCTCACACCCTGTGTGTTTTATGAACCAGACATAGGCAGACCCAAATCGGGCCAGAGAAATAGGCCAATTCTTTATTTATGCCTTTATCAAAGCAGCTCCATCCTGTGTCTGTCATAGCCATCTAGGCGTCTACGTGTGTACTTCACAGTAGCTGTCTGTCCAATTTTCCATAGAATCCATTTCATCACTTGTGTGATATAGCCTACAATTTCTGCCAGACTTCAATAGTTTCTTTCACAGATGAACTTTGCCTTTGGCAGGAAATACATTTTTCTGCAATATGTAGGCTGCATATAAAAGTTAGCACTGCTGCGTAAAGCATGAATTATATGGAGAAAGTAAAATAAATCAATATTCCTGTTCCCAAGTGTTTTATTACGTTCATGACAACTAGCAATTCCTTCAAAGTGAAATCAGTACTCCAAAAAAGGGCAATACACAGCCAAAATAGAATGTGCTGCTTGAAGAATCTGTTACAAGGCATTAAGAACAAAACAAAAAACTCCACCACCCAACAGTGAATTTAATGCCTTCAGTTAACATATGGAGACACATAACTTTTCAACTGTGAAGGTCTCAACAACATTGCTTGTCTCTCTCTTCACCAAGACAATACATTCACGTTTGCAACATCAATACTGTGTTCAGGACTTTGTGTTCTAACTTCAAAGAGAACATGAAGTTATGTCAGTCCAGTTGGCATGTCATTTCTAGGGAGTCGGAATGTCAGTTGTTGGGTTTGACCTAACTAGCTAGCATCTAGCCTGGGTGCCAGTCTGTTTCTGCTCTCTTGACAACGCCTTATGTAATTATCATGCGTGTTTGGCTTGACAATGACAATGAAGTTGACAAAAGCACAAACAAATCTGGGACCAGGCTAGCTAGCACCCCTTCAGAGGTTGAAATGTTAGGTCTGCGGTAAGAGCTAACTGCTAACTAGCTAACATGTCCTCAGGGATAGGTTATTTTTATGGCCGGACATGTCAGACATGTTAGCACTGCGTGTGAGGAACAGATGGGGAATGTCACAGTGGCATGTGACACCTGGAAAAGGGACCTCCTCTGCTCTGAGACACAGTGACACAGGAATTCAGCAGCCTTGTGCAAAATGGCAGCTAGGTCATTATTAAGGCTTTGGCATTTGATGTTTGTTGTTTTTGAAGGCTTATTGCCATAGTAACGTAAAGACCATCGGTCATCATGATGATGGGCAGTTCCTTCCTATGGAAATGTGATTTAATCTTGACTAAATGAACTCAGTAGACCCTATAATTTGAATTAGTAAAGGGTCTGAATACTTATGTAAATGTAATATTTCAGTTTATTTAATGTTATACATTTGCAAAAAATTCAAAAAAACTGTTTTTGCTTTGTAATTATGGGGTATTGTGTGTAGATTGATGAAAAAAATTTTTTAATCAATTTTAGAATAAGGCTGTAATGTAACAAGATGTGGAAAAAGTCGATGGGTCTGAATACTTTCCGAATCCACTGTATATAAAGTGTAATATTGGGATGCAAACTCAAAATTGAATACATTTTCAACCATATATGACATGGTACAGGTGTCTTCTTTTTTAAGCCCATAACCATGTGTGTGAGGTGTATACTTTTCAAAGTAGATTTGTTTAAGACTACCAATAATCACTCTGTGTGACCCTGATTTAGCCCACTGCAGTAAAAGGTTAAGTGGTAACAGGACATGTTGTTTGAGATAGAAGTCCATCAGTGTGGATAGTCACTTGACAGGACAGCTAACTTTGCTCTTTAGTCCTTGCTCAGGTTACCACAGAGACTGAAAATCTCATTTTTGTGTATGTGTGTGTGTGGAGTGTGTATGAGAAAATTGCATTAAATATTATGCATGCATGCATACTTATGATTGGACAAAACAGATGTCAAATTAAATGTCCATCAGTCTCACGTGGAATTCTTGTCTCGTCCCATTTTTGTCAACTAAAATGAAAAGTAATTTGTAATAGTTATTGTTTTTTTCCAGGGCATCTAGCTATCGTCATAGTTTTATTCAGGAATAATAGCTAATTGACAAGTATTTTTCGTCATTATGATGACGAAATTAACACTGCCATGTCAGCTAAAATTTTTTAGATTTGTAAGTAAGTCTAGTCAGCTATCTAATCATGGTGGAATTACCGACCGGGCACGCAGGGCATGTGCCCAGGGGCCTTGACCTCTATGGGGCCCCCATTTGATTTTGTTAGTCACTCTCACTCAAATGTCAGATTAACATGGCATAAGTCATGGCAAAATGTGGAGAGAGAGAGAGAGAGAGAGAGAGAGAGAGAGAGAGAGAGGAGAGAGAGAGAGAGAGAGAGAGAGAGAGAGAGAGAGAGAGAGAGAGAGAGAGAGAGAGAGAGAGAGAGAGAGAGAGAGAGAGAGAGAGAGAGAGAGAGAGAGAGAGAGAGAGAGAGAGAGAGAGAGAGAGAGAGAGAGAGAGAGAGAGAGAGAGAGAGAGATTGCTAGCACACATGATACTCCCATCTGACTGCAGTATTCCCTCTCGTGCCTCTGTATCTGTGGAGGAGGGAGATCAAACCCCTACAGCAGAACAGAGTCTGTGTCCCAAATGGCACCCTTAAAAGTTGTGGACCATGTAGGGAATAGGGTGCCATTTTGTACACAGCCTGGCAGCATCAGCCTCTCACCGTCCTGTGTTTGACTATTGATGAGTTAGCTCCTAGCTAGCTGTAGCACAGATCTGCTGTGTCAGCAACACCCCAAACTGAACCCTCTCTTCCAGAACATTCCTAGTCCCCTCTGAATTAACAAATTAACCGGATTAACATATCCAAATCACAGTCGGCTCCCTGTATTATTACAGAAGTAGAAATATAGCCCAAAAGTGGGTCAACAGAGTTTGTGCTTTGAAATGTTCGGCATGTTAAGACTTTGTGATTATGTGCTAAGACTGGGAGTCTATGGGAGATCAGGTTGGCATTACTGGCAGTGGGGTGCAGTGACTAATAGATGACTAGATAGTCAAGCTCTGCTGCTGCTGCTCAGTTAATCCTTAACATCAGGCTACATCAGGCTAGCAGCAGTGTTGTGTTGGGGGTTGAATTAGCAGAGACAGAGAGTGTGTGTATGTGTTTCCAGGCTTTGTAGTCTCCTCTTTTATCCTTTTTATTGTATCTCATTATGGCAGATTTATGTTGTGTATTTAGATGGTGTTGGTTGACTGCAGGGTTTCCCCACGTTTCATGTACAGTAGCACACACACACACACACCTTCTCTCTGGCGTGGTGAAGTGGGTCAAGATGTACAGGGAAGGCAGAGTCTGACTCATCCTCCTCTTCCTCTCCTCCTCCCTTTCTCCTCCCTAAGCCTGAGAGTGTCTCTCCATCAGTGTTTGGACTCTTCTTGAACCTCTCATTGGAACGTGGACTCATTTGAAACTCTTTTGGTACTACCCATTTCCCTGTTGCCAGGTGATGTTCATTGCATCACAGGTCACAGCGTCACACTGAGGTCATATGTAGACCTGTATTTTAGTTCCTACAACTACCTAACAACCCCCCTTTCAGATATTAAAGAACAAGACTGCACAATGTTGGCCCTAACTGTCTAAAAGTTAATCTGTAAAATGAATAGTTGTAAAGTGTAAATGCCAACTGGGGACAGGGGTAGAGAAAAAATAGAGAGGGAGAAAAGCTCAGTCAGTCCAGGACATTCTCTTACTCAATGTGTACAGAACTGTCTGCACTCCTCCTTCTCTGGCACGCTCCATCCCTCCATCCCCATCTCCCTTGGCAACCCCCCGCGCCATCGCCATGGGTTACAGCCTCATTTATCCTCCTTCTCCTACCACTGTGGAGCATCAGCTTAGGCAAGCAGGCAAACACACACACACAGCGTTTCTGTTAATTTCTCCACTACTGCATCCATAATGTTACTATACCAACCTGACCTGTAGTTTGTATGTGTGGGCTTGGGTCTCTACACTGTAGGAATGGAGTTTGGCCTTGGATATGTATTATTCCTGTGTGCTCTCTCTGTTTTGGAGTACTAAATGCATTTATTGATTTGGACTCCACACTCTCACTGGGCTTCAAAAGCCCAAGTAACAATTTAGCTAAACAACATTGGCCAGGAAAAATCCTTTGGCTGGAGAAAGTGAAAATGTGGCTTGGAATTTACTGTGTGGTGTTGTATATGAATTCACTCAGGGCATTGTGTGCATTTGTGTGTGTGCTTGTGTTTGTGTGTGTGTGTGGGGGTGGGTGGGGGGCATACTGTAATAAACCGTATGCTATACTGTTCTTTCCCACACACAGTCAGTACTGAGTCACCAGATGATTGCAATCTAGAACATGGATAAGGCAATAGAAGAAAGTGCTACATCATCAGCTGTGTTTATCATTGCTCTCTCTCTCTTCTTTCTCTCCATCCATTTAGTTAATAGCCATTAATAATATTGACCTTATTAACAACAATAGTTGGTAAATGAGAGAGTTTGATATTCTGATATAATTTAAATGAACTCCTGTTGCCATGGAGAAATAATGATGGGATTATTATGCCCTTTTGAATCCCTCGCTGGCAGTGCCAACTTCTCTTAGCAACCCGTTTCTCTCAGGGAGTTACTAGTTTTCTGCCGATTTCATGTGTACGCGTGGTTTTAATATACATCTCACAATAACAAACTATCCCCCTTTCTCCTTTTCTATTCTCACAAGCTGTGCATTGAGTAGGGAGTAGGCTACATTGACTGCACACAGAGTCCGCCCTGAGATATAGAAGAGTTTTAAGTTAAGTAGTACTTTGGCCATCCTTTTTAAAGCCCACCTCTGGCTATCACAAGGTAAGACGCTATACTCTCTAGACCTCCACTCACCCCTCCCCACTCACCCCTCCCCACTCTTCAGCATCTGTTTCAGGTGAACTTCTTTCATGCCAGGGTCCCTCTCCACCCCTCATCCCTCTCTCCTCTCCCTGCTGGTATTTGGCTCAGTTCTATATGACCAGAGGGGATAGGAGAGGGGTTAGGATTTGAGTGGGGTTGGTGGTGCATTGCAGATCCCCATCCCTGGTTCACACACGCACACACAGACACACGCACAGATGCACACACAGACGCACGCGCACACACACACACTCTCTTTCTCTCTCTCTCTCTCTCGAGCACTAGAGCTCACATTACGTATGTGCAATTAATCCCCCTTGTGGGCTCGGTACTCATCCATATCCCATTCCCATTCCCCATCCCAGTGTCCCTAAATCCCGATATTCCCATGAGTTATATGGGCATACATCACCGCCTGGATCCTTTGAAGTGGGCTTTTTATGATAACTGGTCGCGTCCATCACATTTAACACTGTTTTCCATGCATTCCTCTATTAGCAGTCTGTTTTATGACCCTGTGATGTGCCATATGAATTACCCCAGTGGGACACCACTGATTAATCGTGTGCGTGAATTGCATCATAATCAACTGATTATACAGTTGGATTATGAGGGCTAAGTGTGAGGTCAAGGTTACGGGGAGAGGATAGAGAGAATGTTCTGGTGACCTATATTCCTATTATGGCATTCTAAGAATGACTCCATATTAATGCTGTGTTCTTTCCCTCTTCCTCATTTCTATGCATGCTACGGCTCCTCCCTTCTTCCTCCTTTTCCTCTCTCTCCCTTTTATACACAAGCCAGTTCTTTCCTCTTCTCGTTTTTAGGTAGGCTGCAGCCTATTCTCTCTTCCTGTTCTCTATACATATTCTCCGCAGCCTCCACAAATCTGCCTGGACCACTGAAAATACTCTGAGTAGAGAGAGAGAGGAGAGAAGACAGAGGAGAAGAGAGGAGAGAAGAGAGGGGAGACAGGAGAGAAGAGAGGAGAGAAGAGAGGGGAGAAGAGAGGGGAGAGAGGAGAGAGAATAGAGAGATAGATAGTGAAGTATTCCTCTGCAACAGATTCTTTGCTTCCAGCACCATCTTTCATCTATTGACACTATGTGAGAAAGAGGATTTGAATACATAAAAAACGGAGGTCCCTTGTATTGTAAATGGGGATGCTATCCCGCTCTCTGGTCAGAAAGACAGGTTGGAATTGGATTGTTGCTTAATAACTACCTCCAACTCTTACAAATGTCCTACATAGGTGTCCAATTTTTTTATCTTCCATATATGGAGGTTATTGGAAGATTTGCAAATCGAAACAGAAGGAAATTGAAACAGAACTCTGTCTATTGGTTTAGAGCCAACATTTTTGTACATTGTTCACTGGAATTGTACAATATAAGGAACACAATGTCTTTGTAGACAAAATCTTAACGAGTAGGGTCATAGCACACATCGGAGACATTTTCATATCATGTTTGTCATCATCAGCCATTTATGGTCTTATAAATGTTTTGGTTGATGAGGTACGTCATGGGAGAGCTGCTAGAAACCCAAACATAGTGTTGCTGTGACATTTTGGAAGTGTGGTGTCAGACAGACAGAAGACTTGGCTTCTTCATCGCTGGTTCATTTGCAATGCAGATCCAGTATTGGCCTCGACACACTGACAAATGGTGTCTGCTGAGTCACACAGAAGACTACAACTAAGGGCCTAATGTATCTACACTCTCAGGACCACATAGCTATGCTTCCCTCCTCTCTTCCTTCTATTCGTCCTCTACTCTGTTATGCTCTCATACAGCCATCTCAGCACAACAGTGAGCGAGAGAGAGGGAGAGAGAAAGAGAGTGATTCTTGTGAGATTAATAGTGCAGTATAGCAGGTGATTCATTCGATTACTAATGATTTCACCTACAGAAATATTATACATATACACTTTACATTATTCACTGTTTTTTTGTGCTACTGGAATGTTAAACCCTGGCCCTTTAAGGTCCCTGAGTCGGAATATGTTAGGATCATCAGTGTCTGAATGACTGGTCTCCAGCCTAATGAGACTACATGGAAGTACCCATTGTTGTAGAGAGGCCTGCTAGATGGATCTGATCCAATAGCATCATCATTAGGTGAACCCTCCTGTTTGAGCACACACGCACGCACGCACGCACGCACGCACGCACGCACGCACGCACGCACGCACGCACGCACGCACGCACGCACGCACGCACGCACGCACGCACGCACGCACGCACGCACGCACGCACGCACGCACACACACACACACACACACACACACACACACACACACACACACACACACACACACACACACACACACACACACACACACACACACACACACACACACACACACAGTTGGATGGATAATACACAGTCCCGTGTAGCTCAGTTGGTAGAGCATGGCGCTTGCAACGCCAGGGTTGTGGGTTCGATTCCCACGGGGGACCAGTATGAAAATGTATGGACTCACTAACTGTAAGTCGCTCTGGATAAGAGTGTCTGCTAAATGACGTAAATGTAAAATGATAACCCTCTGTTCGTTGTTGTTACCACTTCATTATCTCCTCTCGATGTTAAAGTATTTCTACGTCATGCGCACATTGACTATAGAATTGCTACCATGTTGTCTACACGTTGCATGCATGTGTGGAATGATGACAACCAAATGTGGTACGTTTTATGCCTGTGCAAAGCTGTGTTGTGTACATGTTGTTGTTTACACTCTAGCGTTGTGATGGAGTTGGATTACAGATAGCAGATGGCTCTTGTCATTCTTTTCAAGTTTATTGATCTAAATTCCAGTTTGATTAATAGCTGCCTGGAACTCTAATTACAAAGCATAACAGACAAACACTCAATATATGCAGGTAGATGTCAGTGGAAAGGAATGTGCAAGGTTTGGGGGTTGAAAGTTATACCAAGACAGAGGTAGTAGAATAGATTGTAGTGTCCTCCATTTTGTCACTGTCCAGTCCTTGGGAAGCTCATCCCTCCATAGTGACAAAGCACTGTTTGACATCATTCATGAGAGAGAAGGAGAGACAGCGAAATGGAGAGCGAGAGATGACCAGAGACCAGGAGAGATGGGAGGAGGGGGAGGGAGAGAGAGAGAGAAAAACCAATGCAAAGAGAAAGACAGACTATTTCTTGAATATGAGATCGACGAATATGACAATATGACATTATGACACGTCAATATGACATTGACGAATGACGAGTGACACAGACAGACAGGCAGAGAGCGAGTGATAACGTTGACCTTTCCAAATAAGCAGAGGTGTTTTAAGTAAATGAGACTCCAGAAGGTGGGAGAAGTTTGGCGCTTCATAAATGTCTCCTTTTTCCATTATTTCTGGAATTAAAAACTGTATAATCTTTGTAAATGATATCATAAATAGGATTGGTGGAGTTATGTCACACATGCAGCTGTCACGGTCGTCTTGAAAAGAAGCGGGCCAAGGCGCAGCGTGAGATGCGTACATATTTATTTTATTGTACACCACAGCGAACAAAACAACAAACGAAACGTGAAGTCCTTCGATACAAACACAAATCAAAAGGAACAAGAAACCACACGAAACGAATGCCTTACAGCTACCTAAGTATGGCTCCCAATCAGAGACAACGAGCAACAGCCGTCTCTGATTGGGAGCCACCCTGGCCAACATAGAAACACAAAACTAGAACCTAACACCCTGGCTCAACATACGAGAGTCCCCAGAGCCAGGGCGTGACAGTACCCCCCCCCAAAGGCGCGGACTCCGGCCGCGCCAACCAAACACAACAGGGGAGGGACCGGGTGGGCACTCCGCCTCGGCGGTGGATCCGGCTCCGGGCATGACTCCCACTCCCTCTCTAACCCCCCAAAGCGCCCCTGATCCGGTCTGGCCCTGCTGGCCGGAGCTGGACTGAACACTGGTGGAGCGGAATGCTCTAGCTCCGGAGTGGAGCAGCTGACCGGTGCCGGACCAGGCACCAGTGGAACAGGCACGGGCTGTGCCGGACTGACGACGCGCACCACAGGCTTGGTGCGGGGAGCAGGGACGGGCCGGACCGGGCTGACGACGCGCACCATTGGCTTGGTGCGGGGAGCAGGGACGGGCCGAACCGGGCCGATGAAGCGCACCACTTGCTTGGTGCGGGGAGCAGGAACAGGCCGGACCGGGCTGACGACGCACACCATTGACTTGGTGCGGGGAGCAGGGATGGGCCGAACCGGGTTGACGAAGCGCACCATTGGCTTGGTGCGGGGAGCAGGGACGGGCCGAACCGGGCTGATGAAGCGCACCACTTGCTTGGTGCGGGGCGCAGGAACAGGCCGGACCGGGCTGACGACGCGCACCATTGGCTTGGTGCGGGGAGCAGGGACGGGCCGAACCGGGCTGATGAAGCGCACCACTTGCTTGGTGCGGGGAGCAGGAACAGGCCGGACCGGGCTGACGAAGCGCACCATAGGCTTGGTGCGGGGAGCAGGAACAGGCCGAACCGGGCTGGCGACGCGCACCACAGGCTTGGCGCGAGGGACAGGAACAGGCCGGACCGGGCTGGCGACGCGCACCACAGGCTCGGTGCGAGAGGCAGGAACAGGCCGAACCGTACTGGGAACACACGCCACTGGCCCTAAGCGGGGATCAGGAACGGGCCGGACCGGACTGGCAACACACCCCAGTACCTCTCGCCGTGCCTCTACATACTCCTTCCCCCTGGTGTCCAGTAACTCCCTTAACCTGGCGGCCTCCTCTGCCAACCCTCTGAACCACTCTATCCCGTACTCCTGCTGCCCCGTCGTCCACGGCGTGAGCCCCCCCCTAAAAAATTTCTGGGCTTGTCTCTCCCCCGTGGACCAGGCCTCCATGTTTCTCGTCCAATTCTCTCTCCACTTCTCGTAATTCCAACCTTTCTCCTCATCACGCTGCTTGACCCAGTCGTGGTGGTTTCTTCTGTCACGGTCGTCTTGAAAAGAAGCGGGCCAAGGCGCAGCGTGAGATGCGTACATATTTATTTTATTGTACACCACAGCGAACAAAACAACAAACGAAACGTGAAGTCCTTCGATACAAACACAAATCAAAAGGAACAAGAAACCACACGAAACGAATGCCTTACAGCTACCTAAGTATGGCTCCCAATCAGAGACAACGAGCAACAGCCGTCTCTGATTGGGAGCCACCCTGGCCAACATAGAAACACAAAACTAGAACCTAACACCCTGGCTCAACATACGAGAGTCCCCAGAGCCAGGGCGTGACAGCAGCTAACAAAAATATATGAAAATATCCAAAATTACAACCAACTAATTGCAGCATTACTGCAAAAATGGAAGAGGCAAGTGGAAGGGGGAGAAAGTAAGGAACCTGCATTAAAGACCAAAATTGGTTAAAGAACATTTTGATAAATAAAAAAGTATACTAGTTTAATGTAAGTACCAAAAAAATTGACAGCTGTGCCATATAGATTGCAAAATAGTTGGGAAGAGATTTTTTATGTACCGATTCCATGGCACATGGTTTATGAACTGATACACAAAACAACGGCAGATTCAAAATGTAGAGTTTCTCCAATTAAATTATTATACAAAATTCTTGCAACCAATAGAATGTTATATATATATGGGGGATACAACCATCCCAGCTCTGCAGATTTTGCTGTGAAGAGACAGAATCATTAGATCATTTGTTTCGGTACTGTCCATATGTAGCTTGTTTTTGGTCGCAGGTTCAGGAATGGCTTAAGAATTGCAACATTTACCTGGAGCACTGCTGGGTGATTTGAAAAGTTATAGTCAATCGATCAATAATATAATAATACTTTTGGTAAAAATGTTTATCTTTAATTTACAATCTGTAGAAACTATGAGAATAGAAAGGTTCAGACATTTTGTGAAACATCATAGCACAGTTGAAAAATAAATGGCAAATAGAAATCAAAACTGGATGGTGTTCAGAGATAGATGGGAGGGGTTGAGTGGAGCTATAACAAAAATAACAAGAAAACTCATGTCAAATATACTGTGTCCGTAAAATTTATATAGTATGTATAAGCTGGAAGTAGAAGCCTAAGTGTTGTTGTTCACTAGTTTATTCCAATTAGGGGAGGGGTGATAGAGTTAGGGGAAAATAATAAAGGAAAATATATTTTTAAAATATATATATATTATATATATATATACAGTATTTACAAACATATACAGTACCAGTCAAAAGTTTGGACACACCTACTCATTCAAGGGTTTTTCTTTATTTTTACTATTTTCTACATTGTAGAATAATAGTGAAGAAATCAAAACTATGAAATAACACATATGGAATCATGTAGTAACCAAAAAAGGGTTAAACAAATCAAAATATATTTTATATTTGAGAATCTTCAAATAGCCACCCTTTGCCTTGATGACAGCTTTGCACACTCTTGGCATTCTCTCAACCAGCTTCATGAGGTAGTCACCTGGAATGCATTTCAATTAACAGCTGTGCCTTGTTAAAAGTTAATTTGTGGAATTTCTTTCCTTCTTAATGCGTTTGAGCCAATCAGTTGTGTTGTGACAAGGTAGTGTTGGTATACAGAAGATAGCCCTATTTGGTAAAAGACAGAGTCCATATTATGGCAAGAACAGCTCAAATAAGCAAAGAGAAACTACAGTTCATCATTACTTTAAGACATGAAGGTCAGTCAATACGGAACATTTCAAGAACTTTGAACGTTTCTTCAAGTGCAGTCGCAAAAACCATCAAGCGCTATGATGAAACTGGCTCTCATGAGGACCAACACAGGAATGGAAGACCCAGAGTTACCTCTGCTGCAGAGGATATGTTCATTAGAATAACTGCACCTCAGATTGCAGCCCAAATAAATGCTTCACAGAGTTCAAGTAACAGACACATCTCAACATCAACTGTTCAGAGGAGACTGCGTGAATCAGGCCTTCATGGTCGAATTGCTGCAAAGAAACCACTACTAAAGGACACCAATAAGAAGAAGAGACTTGCTTGGACCAAGAAACATGAGCAATGGACATTAGACCGGTGGAAATATGTCTGATGAGTCCATTTTGACATTTCTGGTTCCAACCGGCGTGTCTTTGTGAGACGCAGAGTAGGTGAATGGATGATCTCTGCATGTGTGTTTCCCACCGTGAAGCATGGAGGAGGAGGTGTGATGGTGTGGGGGTGCTTTGCTGGTGACACTGTCAGTGATTTATTTAGAATTCAAGGCACACTTAACCAGCATGGCTACCACAGCATTCTGCTGCGATACGCCATCCCATCTGGTTTGCACTTAGTGGGACTATCATTTGTTTTTCAACAGGACAATGACCCAACACACCTCCAGGCTGTGTAAGGGCTATTTGACCAAGAAGAAGAGTGATGGAGTGCTGCATTAGATGACCTGGCCTCCACAATCACCCGATTGAGATGGTTTGGAATGAGTTGGACCGTAGAGTGAAGGAAAAGCTGCCAACAAGTGCTCAGTATATGTGGGAACTCCTTCAAGACTGTTGGAAAAGCATTCCAGGTGAAGCTGGTTGAGAGAATGCCAAGAGTGTGCAAAGCTGTCATCAAGGCAAAGGGTGGCTACTTTGAAGAATCTCAAATATAACATATATTTTGATTTGTTTAACACTTTTTTGGTTACTACATGATTCCATATGTGTTATTTCATAGTTTTGATGTCTTTACTATTATTCTACAATGTAGAAAATAGTAGAAATAAAGAAAAACCCTTCAATGAGTAGGTGTGTCCAAACTTTTGACCGGTACTGTATATTTGGGGGATTGGAAGTGATGCAGACAATTACATTGATGGAAGCCACAATCTATCTGTAATAGTAAAGCAGTATCCTCTGTCCGTCATATCCTTATTCATATTCCACAGACTTTCATTACTGGCACTGATGATAGAATTGGAGCTATTCCTATAACCACTGGCCACCCAGACAGACATGTGTAGCTGATACAGTTGGCCTATGCTTTTCTGTACCTCAAGGTCGCTTGAGTCTCAAACTGTGAAGTCTACTGTCAATGCTTCCAGAACTGATGTTCAGTACTTATATTCCAGCCAGGTCACAAGTCAGTATTCGACGTCTGTTCATGTCTGAGGACGTCAGGAGATGATGTGGAAACCGGGCCACTAGGGGCAACAGTAAGCGCTGTTACCTTCAAGTAGGTTTTGGCTTTGCTATGACGTTTTGGACGGGGATAGTGGATGGGCGTAAGCTAGTGGTGCGCGGGTCAGCTGATTGTTTACCCGCACCCACCCGCAATTGCTAATAACCCATCCGCAACCGCCCGACTATATGTGATAAAGTGAAATTCTGAGGCCCGCACCCAACCCTAACCCGCAAATATAGAAAATGTGCTATAGGTTACAGTCAAAGACAGCAGAATGATTTTTTGACAGGGGGTGCAGGATTTTTTTGTTGTTGCCTGATTTAGATATGTTTCTGCTTATAATTTCCGACATTTTGGTAGGCTATTTGTTAGTCAACTTGTCTATAATTAGATTAATGTAGCTTCTCTTTTGTCATTATACAGCTTGTTGCCCTAGAAGACTAAGTAAACCCTTGCTCAACAGAATAATATAATAGATCAATAGAATGAATGCTTCAAGCTAGTTGGAATTGGTAAAGTTTTCTCTGTCATCTTTCGCAGAGTAAAGACATTTAGAGACTGGGGAGAAAATACAATAACGGAAAAAATAAAAACTGGAAAGATGTTCTGTGCAAAATGTCCAAATGACATCATTTTGACTGGTTGTAAGGAAAAAGAAAGCTGTGAAAAAGACCCAAATTGTTTCTGATAAGATTTCAGTTCGGCTTCAATGCATATTTTATGTGGTTTAAATACTATCAGCTTTTATGATGCTTTTATGATGAAGACAGCACCTCTACAGATGCTATCTAACTGGGCATTGCATTCTCTCAAGATGCAGAAATAAATAAATAATATTTCTCCACTCCTGTTCCCAAGTCCAAATTTTGCCTACATTTAGTGGATCATTTTTCTGCAAGAAATGCTTAATTCTGCAGTAGTTATTATTAAGGCTATGTGAGAGGTTATAGACCAGTTTCCATTTAACCCATCTAAACAGTAGGCTGCAGTTCCCCTTGACATGCCATAGGCCAGTTCCCTTGACATGTTATGCCAATCATCACACATAACATAGCCGGCACTGCTATCATCCTCTTTTACCACTTCACCAAATATTTTCCAAACATTGCTTTTCTGGCCCTCCCTTCTCTTTATTTTCAACTCTCCTTTTGCAGCTTTTGTCGTATTGAAGTAAACTTCGACAATGTCCTTTTTGCCTCCGTGGATTGACGTTAGCATTATTTGGCGATTGGCTGTGTAGGCTATTTGCACAATTGGTGGCTGACTAAATACTTTTTTCCCCCACTGTATATAGTTATGATGCGTTCCTACACGATTTCCAGATTTTCACAGAACATAGGCTTTCACCAAATTGACAGCAGTTTCATGATTTTTATTTCTGGGGGTGGATTATTCTTTTAACCTAAAAAAATCGGAGTTAATGCTTTAACTTAACCTTAAACACTTTGAAATTTGAAGTTTGGAACAACTTTGAAATTTGACGTTTGAGAAACATGGATGAACGTCTAATTCTGGCGCGAGACTGTGAGAGCTAGTTGTATATTCACTATGTCTCAAAGAAGCTTGAGTTTCAAATGGTGAAGTCTGTTAAAATGCTTTTTGACTGTCAATGCTGTCAGAAGTTATGTTCGGTAGTAGGCTATTCTCACTATGTCTGCTTGGCAAATATATATCCTATACTGCTTTATGCAGTGATATGTTGCATTCATTATGGATACCGTCAATACAACCAATGATACAGGTTTCCAGGCACTATCACTCCCCAAAATCAATGAACAGGCTACAGGATGTCATTGAAAGTTATGTCATAGTAGTACTGGAATCTACTGTATGATGGTGATGATGATGATAATGATGTTGATAATTAAATAGCCTACTAGTAGCCTAATACAATGTGTGGCCCTCTCCACTCCTGACCCTTTTATCCTAATTTCTGTGCATTGAGATCCCCTTTTCTGAAGTGTTGAGTTTACTGTTACTGCAGACACATTCATTATTGATATCACTTGGAGAGGAAAAAAGCACTACTAGCAAGTGCTCTCTTCCTTTTACATTAATTGTGCACTTGCTCAAGAGAAAGTAGGATATAACACTTCAGTTTTATCAAGGATATTACAAATTAGATGCATTTAATTAAACTACTCCACGTTTTATACAGCTTTTATTGTCAACTGGAAGGCACCTCAGTCTACGCACGAGAAGGCGCATCCATATTCCATAAGCTCACGCGTCTTTGTGCTGTCAGTGGGCTGGTGCGGTAAACGCCCTGTGAGAGATTTTCTAGAGGTGGTGTCATTTTTTAGGACTAGAACTTCTAGAAGATTCTATTTATATTAGATAGCTGCAATAGCTCAACAATAACTCAGCCCTTGTACCCGAGAGAGGCTTTCGGGAATCATATGACCTGCTGCCGCTCATTCCAAAGATAACCGAGTGTTGACCACTTGCGCTACCGCAGCTTTCTCGCTCCTTCAAAAAACCACACTCCTCGAGCTTGCCGCACCGGACCACGCGCATTAAAGAATAAGACATTTGGAGGATGTACTACAACACCGCACAACGACAGAAAGAATTTGGATATTAGGATAAGAAATACTGCTCTTCGTTTGTAAAGGATTTTACAGTTATAAAGGGACACTGACAGAGCAACAATGCCAGAGGAAAAAGGTAATATACCGCAGGTTCGTTTTCTCCTACCAAACGTGTGTTTACTTTGTAGAGAGCACGAGTCGGTTATGGGACATAGACGCTTCTCGATGCGCACTGTAGACGGTAGCCCTCAGCGCAGTGTGCGTCAACTTGAGAGGCAATTGAGGGTTCATTGACTTATCTTTGTACCGAAAATATATGCAGTATTCTGCCCAATAAGACATAGCCTACCTTATCTCTTAGGACTACTTTTAGGGATAAATAGGATTAATTCCATAATTTAATATGATTAAACAATTGTCATATACTGAATACAAACAGGGCCTTTGTGTATTATGTAATCCCAATTAAATGGACATTAGCCAGATATTAATACCAGAAACAAACAACAACACCCCCCCTCAGTGTAGGCTATGACTAATAATGTGCCAGAATGATATGCGACAACCTCCATGAAGTCCCTGGCAGGGAGCACTGTGCTTTTGGGCACCAGCCTGACTGTGACACAAGATGCCTGCCTGGCTGGCCGTTCAGGCATGAAACCAATGACAAGGGGCCAATCTGGCTCAAATTGGAAAAGAAATGAGATATTTTGTTATGATAGGAGATATGGTTTTGGTGTGTGTGTATCTGTGTGCACGCAGATGTGTGTGTGTCTGTGTACATGTGTTATAGCAGCATTACACAGTGGGATCCGGAACAGATGCCGTAACACCCTACAACCCTTTCCCCTCCTCTCTGATAATATGCAGTGACAAAGTGGGACTCAAAACTATAGAATCAATGCGTATTCTCTGGTCTGCAATGTCACGTCCTTAACTGCCTTGTTAAGTTTGATACGCAGCCATCTTTAGAGGGGCAGCTATGTCTTGGTTATAAATGGACTGTTGGCCATAACTGTAGTGTGTTTGTGTGGAAGGGGAGGTGTGGACAGTTAGTAAGATCACAATGTGAGGACGCTCGGCTTTGAAAGCTGTTCTTGTGGGGATGGCTAGCTGTCAGCAGGCAGAGCGACAACCACTGGTGTACCACACCCCTCCACAGCCCCTGCAAGGGTTGTGGGCCCCCTGGAGTTCGCCCCTATAGAATTAGGAATTACAATACTAGAATGGACATGATGATCAGATAAATAAATAAATAACCTTATGATCGGATAAAGGTCAGCCATTTTGGTTAAGGAGTTAGTCAACCATGGTTTGCCAGTACTTTGATAAGATATTGTGTAAAATAATGAATTTGAATAATTTTATCTTCACTGTATGTTGGTTAGCTAGCTAGCCAGCCAGTTTTAGAGGAATGATTCCATAAATTGATCAAATTAACTGCCAATGTGCCAACATCCCATTCAAACAATGCAGTCAATCCACAGCCATACACTGACTGAAATCAGTAGATGATAGGACTTAGACAAGTTGTAAAGGAAACAAGTACTGATATTGTATCATATAATAGAACTATCAGCTTTCCAATATATATTTATTTTAGAGGCTATTTATACAGAAAATGTGTGTAAAACCCAAATAAACTGTATTTATGATTATATGACAATATCTTAGGTTGACAATAATTATATTACACAATTTCTGATATATCACATGCCTTTGTTTGTTTTTTCCTGCTAAGTAAAATCATGGCAATATGTGTAGAACTGCAGGAAATTAGCTTTAAAAATTCTAAATTATCTCAGCCTCATTGCAAAATATGTAGAATAGCATGAGATTAGCTATAAAACATATTTTTTTCTCTCTGCCCCCTGGCAATATGTGTAGAATTGCAGGAAATTAGCTTTAAAACAGCAACATTTCATCTCAGCCTCATGGCAAAATCTGTAGAATAGCATGAGATTAGCTTCAATGACTCCCTTCTCAAAGTGCATTCTAAAGTTTTCAATGTCTGTCTCTTAGCATCCTCTACTTTCTAGTATGGATCTGAAAACACAGCATAGGTGAAAGCATTATGTTTGACGCTCACTCGGGCTTAGCTTTCATCTGTCCTGTTTTTTCGTCAGAGGACATGAGGGAAGGGAGCAGAGCCGCTACCTCGCTCTCCAACCAAGGTGCATGAATTAATGAACAAACTGAACTAGAGAGGAGATTCTGCAACTCTTGGAGTACAATGGAAGTAAATAGAAAAGCTTATTTAATGTTACAAGTTTAATATTACATTTCGGCTTTTGGCCTTCTTCCTCAGAGGACATGAGGAAAGGAGATGAGGAGAGGAAGCCACATTTAGCTTTCAGACACAGGCACTTGTCTCTGAGGATATACCCTTCATTTCGTCTTAATATTCTGCCAATCTTTTCTCATATAAAACCTAACACCCATTTCCATCTTACAGTTTTAAGATGACTGTCTTCATCCTAGAGGTAGAGGGCGAGGCTAATAGAAATAGGATGTGCACTATGTGCAGTTAAAATAGTTATGCAATCCTATCCCTTAGGTGTTAAACCTGCTGGGCATATGCCTGTGTTTTTGCACCAGCAATGCTGCTAAAAACAAAAGCTGACTCAAAGGTTATCCTGAATGTTTATTACGGGTCCTGTTGTTCCTAGCTGGTATACACAAACAGGTAGTACAAACATAGGCCTCTCTCTCTCTCTCTCTCTCTCTCTCTCTCTCTCTCTCTCTCTCTCTCTCTCTCTCTCTCTCTCTCTCTCTCTCTCTCTCTCTCTCTCTCTCTCTCTCCTCTCTCTCTCTCTCCTCTCTCTCTCTCTCTCTCTCTCTCTCTCTCTCTCTCTTAAACACACACACACTCACAAACAAACAATACCATCTTAAGCTATGTGCTGTGATTTTGTGCTGCATCATGGTGTCTGCTGTGGTCACATGGTTCCTGTATTACCCACGCTCAGACGAGCCTCCTCCGAGCATCACGTCTCCTCTTCTCTCATCCTCCCTCTCCTCTCCTCCGCCACTGCCTTTGCCTTTGTCCTAGCCGGCGCAACACTATTACAGCATCGCCGTTACATTCAACTGACTTCATACGTGCTTTCAATCAGAATGTCATGGCTGCACAATTTGTCACTGAAGTGAAATTGCTTAGTAATGGTCGGTTATCACTCATGTATTAGTCACACATAGCCTATAGGCTAAGCTGGAGTCCCCTTCAAGATTGCACTGATCTGAACCCAGTGTGTCAAAGCTTTGATATCTCTGTAATGCTTATTGTCGTAAGCCCCTCGTGATGCTGTCACGTCTCAGATGTAAACAACCAATAAAGACCCACTGAAGAGGATGCTATTTAAGAGGATACTATTTGAGTGTCGTCCTCAAATACTGAGCTGCAGCTGCCCTAATCAGTTCTATTAACCATGTTACATACTCAGTCATGGTCGGCTGGTCGGCCATTATCTGGACTGACTGGCACACAGAGCTTATCTCATCACCCAGATTTCAGAGAGGGAGAAAGAGAGCTAGACAAAGATGAAGAGAGAGATAGAGGTTGGTGACAGAGATGAGAGAGAGAGAGAGAGAGAGAGAGAGAGAGAGAGAGAGAGAGAGAGAGAGGAGAGAGAGAGAGAGAGAGAGAGAGAGAGAGAGAGAGAGAGAGAGAGAGAGAGAGAGAGAGAGAGAGAGAGAGAGAGAGAGAGAGAGAGAGAGAGAGAGAGAGAGAAGAGAGAGAGAGAGAGAGAGAGAGAGAGACTGAGATGGATGGCACTTATAAATCATCGACTTAAGCATATTAACATTGACGTCCTTCCAAAATGGGAATTTGACAAACAACAATCCATAAACACCAGCTGCATGTTGCAAAATGTTGGATCACTGGAATGTCAAAGGCAGTATTGGTCTTCCATGTCTGTCTGTACAAAAAATATGAGTTGCATCATCATCTTTTGAATGGGAATCATAAGGTCTGTAACAAAGCTATATTGTGAAATACCGGCTTTAGAAGAACTCTTGCTTTGTCTCTGGTTATCCAGTATGTCCTACCTTTAGAAGGAATGAGCCCTAGGGATAAAGCTCTCTATAGTATTTGACCCTGGGGTTATAGGTCATAGGTCAAATAGATGTCTGATCATGTCAGGCATGACAGCACAGGTTTATCTGTGAGCCTGCATTGCTCTGTGGCAGTTGTAAGACAGTCACCTCACATAAATTCAGTTGTAGTTTTCCATTATAATTGTTTCACCATAAATCTGATTGTGATCATTTTTGTTGATCTGCATGATATCAAAAGCTGAAGTACCATCAGCTCCAGCAACTCTCGCTCTCTCTGCCACTTTGGCAACCTGCCACTTGCCACTACCCTGGCTGCTGCCCATGCCAGCTTTTCTGGACTTTTACGGATTTGGGGGCTCCCTGATGTTGATATCCATGCTATAATAAATCATTCCGAAATGAAAGAATATGGATTACAGAGCTAAATCTAGGGGATTTAAGGCCTATCGCTGTTAAGGTACATCCCAAGGTCAATGTTTTGGCCACCAGAAAATGCCCCCGCGGTGGTAACCCGAGCATTCTAATTGCCCACCCCGCCAGCCAGGCAGATGGACCTTGCCTGGAATGGAGCACCATGGAATCCCCGTGGGTTGAGGGAACAGGCTATTTTTAGTGGGAGCATGGCTCCTGGAACAGGAATTCAAGATGGCTGCCCATCTGGGCCACACTGACTGCACACCTACAGTAGCTATCGGCCAACCTAAGGAAAAATGCCTGCCTGTGTATGGTGTGTGTGTGTTTGTGCGTGCACGTGTGTGTGTTTATGCACGTGTGAGTGTGTGTGTGTGTGTGTGTGTGGTTGGGGTGGGGGGGACATAGATGGCAGGTCCCCGTGGTCTGTAGTGGTGCATAGCTCAGATTGTTCCCTGGCTTTGACCTTTGGGAGGGCGACACTGTGGGTTTGTGTCTGTCAGCGAGGGAGCAGAGGAGAGCAGGGTGATTGATGAGCAGGACATCTGTGACAGGCTATAGGCCTAGGTCTACACTGCCTGTACAACTGTTGGTATCTGTAGAAAGAGAGAGAGAGAGAGAGAGAGAGAGAGAGAGAGAGAGAGAGAGAGAGAGAGAGAGAGAAGAAAGAGAGAGAGAGAGAGAGAGAGAGAGGGAGAGAGTGTTATGGGATGGGCTCAATAGCTCAGCACAGTGTTTTCTGTTAGCCTAGCCCTTGGAGGCTCTTCATAGCACATTGTGTTCCTAGTGTGTGAAGAGCACTCCTTCATCGTTTGAGTTCTCCTCATACTATTTACCCTGAAATGCTCTAGGCCTAAACTGTACCCATTACAAGAGATGCCCCCTAGTGGAACATCTGGTTAACAAATCATCTTGGACCCCCCCCAAGCCCTATTTATTGTCCAGATAGGAAGTGAACGATACAGGATCCACTCAACAGGTGCGTGCCAGGGGCAGTGTATGCTGGTCCGGCTGAGAGAGAGAGAGAGAGAGAGAGAGAGAGAGAGAGAGAGAGAGAGAGAGAGAGAGAGAGAGAGAGAGAGAGAGAGAGAGAGAGAGAGAGAGAGAGAGAGAGAGAGAGAGAGAGAGAGAGAGAGAGAGAGAGAGAGAGCAGTGGGTAGTGGGTAGTGGGTAGTGGGCAGTGGGCAGACCCCCATTTCCTCCAATAGAATAGTCTCGGCTGGACCCTAGCTGTGCCACATGGTTACAATCAACTCAGGCCCTTGAAGTGCCTCAGACCATTTTATGAGGACGCATGACTTTCCTTCTCCCACATTCTTGGCTTTATTGTTACAGTAGCAGCCAGTGTTGTAGTTCTCAAGTCTGGTCTCAATCTTGTCTCGTGTCGGATCAATTTTTACTCTGCCTTGACTGAGTAAAAAACTCAAAATTATCAGCTTCCATTCAGTGAGCACGTAAAACCACTTCGTGAGGCCAAATATATCATGAAACATCTTATTGCCTATTGAAACGTGGGCTTCCTACTAGCTCACTATTAGTAAGGGGAGATTGTAACAGTCTTTATGTCTATTATAGACATGTTTGCGCAGTGGCTAACCGTGGCTATTGGACCTAGGCTTTCAGTTTGGAAAAAAAATATTCCAACACGTTGTACCAAACTCAAAAATCAAGACAAATTGCAGAAACTTAGCATACCTTCATGCACCCAACATAATAAAACAGGCCTGACACCATCACTATCACAATATCACCAAACGCGACAACAGTGACACATCAAAGGATGTGTGTGACAGGTTTGTGATGCTGAAGGACAGCGACCGTAATACTAGCACACTCCATGTAGGAGAGCACACTTTTTGTAAAACATACAGGGCCGACAGAAAGGCAGCAGTTACACACAGCATGATGTTAAAGGATAAGCAGTCCATTCACTCTGACATAATAAGCCAGCAGGTCCCAATCATAAGAATACAAAAACACAACCATTAGGCTAAGCATTTCCAAATCGAAATGTACAACTATTACTTCCCATTGCAAACCTGTTTTTCACGTTCAGCACACAAAGTAACCGATGATCTAAAGTTTAAATGCAACAAAGTTTCACACACAGAAGTTATTTTCAAAGAGATCGCTAACAACAGCAAGCGAGCTGCAATAAAAAACACAGTTCCACGCACCGTGTTTTCGATCATTTGAAACGTAACTTCTTGTTGAAAGTTAATCTTGAAAAGGGCGAAGCTAACAAATTAGGAACAACATCCTCTTCGATAACACCTGCTGCAGCCGCTGCAAATTAGCCTAAAACAAACGCTAGTTAGACCGTGGGAAAACTATTGCTCGCTACTGCACAGTTTCCATATGTTTTTCTAAAAATGGTCCCACCCATTACAAGTCAAAATGTGAGTGGTTGATTCCACTGTCACTCCACAATTCTGGCCTAATACAGTTCAATGGCAGATGCCTTCTCTCTAGCTTCTGATGGCCTAGCCAATGGCTGACTTAGCTAGATTTACAGTGGGGGAAAAAAGTATTTAGTCAGCCACCAATTGTGCAAGTTCTCCCACTTAAAAATATGAGAGAGGCCTGTAATTTTCATCATAGGTACACGTCAACTATGACAGAAAAATTGAGGGAAAAAAATCCAGAAAATCACATTGTAGGATTTTTTATGAATTTATTTGCAAATTATGGTGGAAAATAAGTATTTGGTCACCTACAAACAAGCAAGATTTCTGGCTCTCACAGACCTGTAACTTCTTCTTTAAGAGGCTCCTCTGTCCTCCACTCGTTACCTGTATTAATGGCACCTGTTTGAACTTGTTATCAGTATAAAAGACACCTGTCCACAACCTCAAACAGTCACACTCCAAACTCCACTATGGCCAAGACCAAAGAGATGTCAAAGGACACCAGAAACAAAATTGTAGACCTGCACCAGGCTGGGAAGACTGAATCTGCAATAGGTAAGCAGCTTGGTTTGAAGAAATCAACTGTGGGAGCAATTATTAGGAAATGGAAGACATACAAGACCACTGATAATCTCCCTCGATCTGGGGCTCCACGCAAGATCTCACCCCGTGGGGTCAAAATGATCACAAGAACGGTGAGCAAAAATCCCAGAACCACACGGGGGGACCTAGTGAATGACCTGCAGAGAGCTGGGACCAAAGTAACAAAGCCTACCATCAGTAACACACTACGCCACCAGGGACTCAAATCCTGCAGTGCCAGACGTGTCCCCCTGCTTAAGCCAGTACATGTCCAGGCCCGTCTGAAGTTTGCTAGAGTGCATTTGGATGATCCAGAAGAGGATTGGGAGAATGTCATATGGTCAGATGAAACCAAAATAGAACTTTTTGGTAAAAACTCAACTCGTCGTGTTTGGAGGACAAAGAATGCTGAGTTGCATCCAAAGAACACCATACCTACTGTGAAGCATGGGGGTAGAAACATCATGCTTTGGGGCTGTTTTTCTGCAAAGGGACCAGGACGACTGATCCGTGTAAAGGAAAGAATGAATGGGGCCATGTATCGTGAGATTTTGAGTGAAAACCTCCTTCAATCAGCAAGGGCATTGAAGATGAAACGTGGCTGGGTCTTTCAGCATGACAATGATCCCAAACACACCGCCCGGGCAACGAAGGAGTGGCTTCGTAAGAAGCATTTCAAGGTCCTGGAGTGGCCTAGCCAGTCTCCAGATCTCAACCCCATAGAAAATCTTTGGAGGGAGTTGAAAGCCCAGCGACAGCCCCAAAACATCACTGCTCTAGAGGAGATCTGCATGGAGGAATGGGCCAAAATACCAGCAACAGTGTGTGAAAACCTTGTGAAGAAAACGTTTGACCTGTGTCATTGCCAACAAAGGGTATATAACAAAGTATTGAGAAACTTTTGTTATTGACCAAATACTTATTTTCCACCATAATTTGCAAATAAATTCATAAAATATCCTACAATGTTATTTTCTGGATTTTCTTTTCTCATTTTGTCTGTCATAGTTGACGTGTACCTATGATGAAAATTACAGGCCTCTCTCATCTTTTTAAGTGGGAGAACTTGCACAGTTGGAGGCTGACTAAATACTTTCTTCCCCACTGTATCTCCCCGGAGACTACCAAAGAAAAATCCTGATTGGATATTTATTTATCTTCAGTGTTAACCCTTTCCTTTCCAACAGAAACTGAAGAGATTAAATCAGAATATCATTGAAAATAATAATATCATTAAAATATCATTGAAATATTATTGAAAAGATTAAATAGAATTTAAAACAATGTATATTTTAAACTACATTTATTTATTTTATATATCCTTAGCCCTTCTCTGAAGGCATAGAAGGCTGTCATGTAGTAATAATTTATAGAGTGGCTCTCTATTTGCCCTCAGCATGCATTTCTTCACCATTCTGAATGTCTAAAGAATCCATATGTTCTTCTGAAATATAAACTTTTTTATGGTGGCAATTTGACAAAATTCCAATCATGCTCTTGAATTTGACTCGCATTTTTCTGGTCTTGGTTTTGACTCGGTCTTGGACCCTTCAACCCCCTCCTGGTCTCGGTCTTGACTCAGTCTTGGATTCTTCACCCCCCTCCTGGTCTCGGTCTTGACTCGGTCTTGGACCCTTCACCCCCCTCCTGATCTCGGTCTTGACTCGGTCTCGCCCCGCTCTGGTCTTGGTCTTGATTCCGACCCGATTTGCTCCGGTCTTGGTCTTGAATCGGTCTCGCTTTAGGTGGTCTCGAACACAACACTGGTAGCAGCATACTCACATGCTGAAGACTGGTAGCTTACACTGTAATAAGACAGAGTTCTGCTTCCCGTTGACAAGCAGCAGGCTTCCAATATATGCCAGAGTTTTGGGAGATCTTCATAGAGATATCTTTGATATTTTGATTATATTATATGCCTCCTGTTGTACTTTCATGTGATTACTACCAATATCTCCATAAAAATGCAACTGATCGTAATCTGGAAGTATGGATTTGAATTCAAAGCAGATTTTGGGGTCATGGTGCACTCTGTTAGGCCATGGCCTTATCCAAAGACAAGAACTTGGAACATGAAATATGAAATATGATCAACCACCACCACACCTCTAGCCTTTATGGTGAATATCCCTGTTTCTTTGTCATCCCAAGGCGTTAGTCCACGGAAGTTCATGAGGTCTTGTTTGTCTTGGAGATAGACTACCTCACACACTCCCCGCTCCCTGTTGTTTAACCGGTCTTCCACTCGCTCTATAAAACTGAAAAATAGCTTTTTACCTCACCAGAGGCCCTTTAAACATTCCCAGAATGCTTTGCTCTACCTCCAAGTCTGGTTCTTCTAGTCATGGCCGATAGGCCCAAGACCTCAAAGGGCTAATAAACGGTGTTGAAGGTGTTTTTACTGTCGTCAGTAGTATTTACCATGTAAAGAGTACCTACAGCCCACAGACATAGCTCTACAGCTTGTAGAGTGCCTAACATGCCTTTGTTTGCGTCCCAAATGGCACCATATTCCCTATGTCGTGAACTACTTTTGACCAGAGCAATATGGGCCCTGGTCAAAAGTTGTGCATGACATATGGTAAAGGGTGTCATTTGGGATGCAGACTTGATCTAATTTGGGCCTAAGTAGAGGCTAAACAGGGACATTTCTCAAGTTCTCAATGGGAGTGTTGGCAGACAAAGAACAGAGAGGAGAAACTCCTGAATGAATGAATGAATGAATGAATGAATGAATGAATGAATGAATGAATGGATGGATGGACACTGAAGCTGAAACTGGTTCTCGGGTAAACACTAGTCTAGCAAACGGTGCCCTGCTTAGCCCAGGCAGTCTATCTGAATGCCATTGTTATCTCCCTTCTTTTGAACCCCAATTATGAGTAACCATGGTGTCCAAAACAGAAACACAGACGTGTCCCGGACAGAGAGAGAGAGAGAGAGAAAAAAGAGAGAAAAGGAAACAAAGAGTCTCTATTTGTCTGATTAGTTGTCAGTACTGAAGGGATGATGACATGCATCGATAAGTATGCGAGCGCTTTGTGTCATAATAAATGGAGAAGGGCGAGGTGTTGAAAGAAGTAAGCTGATGTTCTAGACTGGACCATGGCTTCATATGGATGAAGTTATCAGGCTTGTCTCTGTGTTTGTCACCCTCATGTCAAGCTCGATGTCACTGTAAGACATGCTTACTTAGGCTAATTGATGCACCAATTATCTGGTCATATCTTTCCTACTACTCATACACATACAGTACTTGTCATATTTCATAACAGTAGATACCCATGTGCAGGCCTCCGGGCTATTTGAACTTTTGAACATACTTATGTAATAAATGTGTGTATACAGTGTGTGTGTGTGTGTGCCTGCGTGTGTTTTGTATGAGTAATTCATGTTTTTGTTCATGAGGATGTGTGTGTTTCTACACGTGACTCTCCAAATGCATGTGTGTGTGTGCATTTTCTATCTAACCTCTGTGCCACTCTCCGTTTCTTTCAGTGTTTCATCAGCAGGCTGTCCACAGCCCTCTGGAGCAGGGGAAGCAGGGGAAGCAGGGGGGCAGCAGCAGCAGCTCCATCGCCTGTCAGAACTGTGGCAAGGCCTGCAAGGGAGAGGTGCTGCGCGTGCAGAACAAACATTTCCACATCAAGTGCTTCGTCTGCAAAGGTACGTCGACCTTGATCCCTGACCTCTTATTATCTAGTCAATACATTTATCCAGTCATTTAGCAGACACTCTTATCCAGAGTGACTTAAAGGAGCAATTAGGGTTAAGTGCCTTGCTCAAGGGCACATCGACAGATGTTTCACCTCGTCGGCTTGGGGATTCGAACCAGCGACCTTTCGGTTACTGGCCCAACACTCTCACCAGATACAGATAGAAGGACACACAAAGACTGCTGACTAGTTATCATGAGCACAGGCAGTTAGCTGCTGGATTTCCTGTATTTGTGTGGGCATTGGTTATAGCAGGTGTAACATACTGTACAGGTCAGTCATCATGATTCCTACCTTATCTTACTCACCAGAGCACTACCATAGAAAAAAACCGGCTAGGTTAGATAGGGCAGGTCAAAGCAATCAAAGAACAGAAGGATCAGGGTTTCCTGTTTTGTCTCTTTTAGTGTGTGTGTGTGTGTGTGTGTGTGTGTGTGTAGCTGAAGTGTCAGCTGCTGTGATCTCATATTCAGCCCACTCTCTCCCAGTCATCTCCACTGCACTCTGTAAGGCCCCAGTTTTTCACTAGGAGCTTGTATCAGTGTGATGTTGTTATGAACACAGGCGGGGTTGCTAGGAAACTAGCAGGGTCGGGACAATGTTGGGCACTTCCTACAGTTTATCACATTTATTCTTACATCAGTGTGTAATGCCACTGGACACCCCCCGGGCATTCCAACTCACCTCTAGGAACGAGGGATGAGTAAAAAGGAGAGACGAAATAAGGAGGAGCTGAAAAATAAAGGCAGGTCTAGACTAGTGAGTGACACTGTCTAAAGAGATCATCCTCTCCGTTAGGCTTGGACGATATCCAGATTGTCATACCTTCATATCGACCTTGTGCCATACCTGGATATTCGGTAATACCGGCACTGAACACAAGGGGTGCTATCTTCAAACCTCACTGAGCCATTGTAATCCGAAGGTTAGCAATGCTAACAAGTACATGTAAAATCCCAAATAGAATGCTAACTAAATGCTAATGAATGCATTGCGTACATTTTATACAGTCTCTGACCTAAACTATTTTCAGGACAGACATCCCAGCTCATAAAGTTATACAAGTAACTCAAAAATGCTACTCACAAAACAAATATTAGACAGCAAGGCTCTTCATCCAGGAGGGGATTCTCTGCTGTTACCGGCAAGCGAAACTTGATTTTGGAAGAAGCTAACCTTCGCTAGATAGCTAACTAGCTACTAAATTAGCAAACCAAATGCAGAACTGCAGAGCATTTAGCACATTTAAGACAGTTAACTTAATATTTGTAAGATATTTAGCTGGCAAACATTTAGTTGTGAATTCCATACTTTAACTAGATCACCTGGCGTGTGCAGCACAACAGTGAGTGACTCACAAGGCTCCAGTCTCTTGTTTTTGTGTGCTTGTAAACAAACAATTATGTGACAGGTGAAATGAAGAACACGATATTCTTTATCTCCTAACATATTGCACAAGTTGACTGCAGGTATTTATTTAAAAAGTAGCTACAAATATTCAAATGTATCAAAAAACTTTCAACGGTATTGACGGTATTGAAAAACCATCCCTTAGCTATTTCAAAATACCCCGGTATACGGTATATACGGTATACCGCCCAAGCCTACTCTCCATGTTAAAATGTTTATCCCTGGTTTACTGATTCATAGTCTGGTCCGAGGGGCAATATGCTAAGTGTGAAGATCATGCACAGCGATTCTTACAGTTGCAATAATATTTTACTTCCCCCACTTTATGTTTTTGGTTTATGCCTGAAATACATGTATTCATGTTTTATTCATTTGTCAATGTGGTTTCTCATAGGAAATGTGTGAGGCTCGTTAATGAAATGTCAGGCATTTAGAGGGGGGTATTAATACCCCTTATAGACTCGACACTGACAGGGAGAGGCACCAAGGGGGGGCCGTCCACACCCCAATCCCTTACCCACCCCCCAACCCCCTAATGACAAAAAAAACCTAGAGGGTTTACCGAGACAACACCCAGCTCAACCACCCCCCTTATCAGGAAGCCTTATTTTGCCCTTCCCAGAATTCCATTGCAGGAATGCAATTTTCCATTTAATTGTCGGATTTATACTGCCAGAGTTCTTCATGTATCATGAGGTATGAGGTTGGGAGCCCGTTTAGACGATACACTTCCAGATGTTGTGGACTGACTGTACTCCAGAGCTTGAGGTTGAAGTTACTCTGAAGTCCAGATCTAGGAACAGATTACCCTACCTCTAATCTTAACCTTAACCATTAGAGGGATGAATAAACATCTGACCCTCTATCAGTGGTTGGAGGTAACTTCAACCTACTCTTGCTCCAGCCACTTTATAGGCTGCAACAGGGCCATATCAGAAAACCATCAAAGACTCCTCAGGTTGACCTGGAGGAGAATCAACCATATCAAGTATATGACCTCCCTGTCTGCCAATCGCCAATTAGAGCGACCGTGGGTGTAAGCCAGACGGCTAACGGTGCCAGTTCTGAAGGGGAAACCATTAGCGCTTTGCTAGCCAATTGTAATTAGCGTTATGCTACACATGGGTATTAATTTAATGTAACCCCCCCAGTGGCTCTGGTAGTCTGATATCATCAGGGCTAGGAGCGCTAACACAAAACAGAGCCTCAGATATAGCCCTATGCTGTTTAATCATGTTGCTTTTAGCTAGCTAATTAACTTTATGCTAGGAATGCTATCAAGTGTTGCTAGTTTTTGTCTATCTGGCACATAGTGTCCTGTTATGTCTGATTTTCTGACACCAGATTAATTAGTTAGTTAGTGAATCAACTATGTCCAAAATGAAAGATACACTGAGACCGTTGTCTGGCAGAACATTGAGGAGATTTTTATCCCTCGCCTGTTTTTGCTCTCCTGAAGATGATAACATCACAAAAGCATTTTCACACAAGTGGGAATTGACTACTGCCAGCAAAACTGTGGACACCCGATCTTACTATACAAGCTTACAGGCCGATGAGCTTTAAACACATAGACCTATGGAAAAACAGGCAGGCTATCAATGTCATTATTAACCCATCCAAATAGATTCCTTCCTAGAACTGTTGGTGTTGGACAGTAAATATACACTAACAACCACATGTGATGGGGTCTATTTAACAGTATGAGGCTGTAGGGAGGGAACAGGGGGAAGAGAGAGGGGAACAGGGAAACAATAGCAGCTGTTTTAGATGTTCTCAATGGGGTGTTGGCTCTTGGCCTCTCTGTTCTCTCGTTGCTTGACCAGAACCTTTGTAGCTCGGGTGCTTTTTTTTGTCACTCAGGGATGGGATAGTGACCTCACCCCACGCTCACACATACCACCAACGCCCACCCCTTTAGACCAGAAACAGGTCCAGGGTCTAGTGCTTGTTCCATAGGAGTCCTTCTGGAACAGGTCTAGATTGGAATGGAATGGAATGTACTCATAGGGATTGTACAGTAGGCATAGGCTGTTGGGTAGGGCACAGAAGTTTTCCTGTTCAGGACAACTAAGGACCCTGAACATAGGCTACTGTAAACTGTAGAAAACGTCAGGTTTTCTCCTGTTCTATGTCAGGGTCTGTGAACAGAGAGTGGAGAAAATCCGATGTACAAACATGATGTAATACCCCGTGGAAACAGATAATAGACAGACCCATGCTAGCTTGCCTCTCCTACATTGTCTTAGAAGTCTGCTAGCAATTTAGCTCCACTGAGTAGGAGAAAAGTCTCACCTTGAAATTAGTTTCTGTTTCTCATGTCAAAATTATCAACCATGGGCAAAACTATCGACCATAGACTCTCCACTCCAATCCTTTTGGCGTCCAAATGACTGCCACCTAGCATTTTATTCTGTCAAGGACATACACGCATGGCCAGTCATACAACCACCCAGGCACACACACACTGTAAAATACAAAGGGGCTTTTACAAGGGACTGCCGACAAGGTCACACACACATATTGACATACACATTGCACACAGTACATACTGTATATATTTAATAGCAGCAGCATATTGAGGCTTAACCAGATGTCCGGGTTGGCTGTTGTGTCCATTTAAATTTCCACTGCAAGATCAGGATAGGTAATTAGATTAGCCCCAAATTACATCTAAATGACATGCGATTTCATTAGCATCCTGTGGTCTGGTGCTGTTCAGCTTTCTAAAAGGTAATTTGCGCGTAGCACGGACATGCACACGCACGCACGCATGCGCGCGCACACACACACACACACACACACACACACACACACACACACACACACACACACACACACACACACACACACACACACACACACACACACACACAGACAGACAGAGGCAGTGTTTCTACAGTCCAGACTATTGATAGTCCCATGTTAGCCTTCAAAACAGGCCTCTCCAACCAGGGAATTGTATGCACACAGACCCGGTCTGATTCATTTGTTGATGAGCTGCTCAGTGTGTCAGTGTGTATTATTTTCACTAAGGAAATCTGATGGTTAGGAAACATTATGAAACATGTCAAAGGAGCATTTCAACAGACATATCTACACAAATTGGAAAATCCCTGAATACCTACAGCAGTTCAGGGCACATTCAAAAAGCGTCTTAGAGTAGGACTGCTGATCTATGATCAGTTTTGTCTTTTAGATCATAATGAATAAGATTATATGGACGGGGGCAGGGAACTGATCCTAGATTAGCTTTATGAATACAGGCCCCGATATGGGCAAGTATAGGATTAAACTAGTTGGATGTTGAAGTACACCTCAAAGTGTCTTCTTCCCTTTAATCATCTGTTATACAACCCAAGAAATGACTCAGTTTTAAGTCTTAAGTCTCCCTGTGAATGACCTTGAAGCAATTTTACAATAGACAGAGATGTTTCTTAGTATTTCTCTCAGCAGGAAATTGATGAATTAGGTGGAGGAAAGCACTCTGATTTCACATAGTGTACAGAGCGGAATCCTCCGAGGAGATATCCTGAGTGCCATTATTTTTTTAAATAGCTTCCCTTTCCATTTTCCCTTCATGCTACATTAGATAACCTTTCACAAATGGGATGTTCTGAGGATAGGGAGTTTTGGGCCTCGCAAACTGGCATTAGTCTATTGTATTCTGTATTGTATTGGAGCTCAGTTGGTAGAGCATGGCGCTTGCAACGCCAGGGTTGTGGGTTCGTTTCCCACGGTGGGCCAGTATGAAAATGTATGCACTCACTAACTGTAAGTCGCTCTGGATAAGAGCGTCTGTTAAATGACTAAAATGTAAATAATAGTATTGTCAGGACTCTGCTGAATGTAGACTCTTGTTGACTGGCTATAAACAGGCAGTATAATGAAGGATTGAGATGTGTGTGTGTGTGTCTGTGCTAGAGCTGGGACGATAAAGGGCAATTCCACGATAATGGAATTGTGGTATTTTTTGAATATGTGTGTGGGGGGGATGTTTTTATTCATGTAAGCTACACTGTCCCGCAAAATCACCCTGTTGTCCCGCATTTGGGATTTTAAATGTGCTCACCTTAGTGTGTGTGTCTGGTTGTGGCTCTGTTTTTCCCCAGCTTCCTGTTTTTATTCAGCCACCACAAGCAGAAGGTCATCTATATTAATGCCTCTCTCTTACACAATGCGCTCATACCAATAATTAATGAGACATGGGTCTTGGTGTGTGTGTGTATGTATGTGTGTTTGTGTGTGTGTTTGTGTGTGTGTGTGTGTGTGTGTGTGTGTGTGTGTGTGTGTGTGTGCTGTCTACCTCTAGAGCATCATTCCATTTCTGCTTGATGTCAACGCTCTGACTATGATTAGTGATAGTGTTAAGAGGTTGAGTGTTCTGTAATATTGGAGATGTCATATCTAGGCTGCGGGCTAGAGCAGTGTTTCCCAACTCCGGTCCTCCAGTACACCCAACAGCACACATTTGTTGTAGCCCTGGACAAACTCATCAAGGTCTTGATGTTTAGCTGACAAGTAGAATCAGGTGTGTTTGTCCGGGGCTACAACAGAAATGTGTGCTGTTGGGGGTACTCGATGACTGGAGTTGGAAACCGCTGGGCTAGAGCAGGGTTTCCCAAACTTGGTCCTGGGCCCCCCCTGGGTGCACATTTTATTTTTTGCCCTAGCACTACACAGCTGGTTCAATTAACCAACTCATCATCAAGCTTTGATTATTTGAATCAGTTTGGTAGTGCTAGGGCAAAAACCAAAACATGCACCCAGGGGGGGCCCCAGACAGAGTGTGGGAAAACCTTACCTAGCGCACTAGTGGGGCTGCAGTTCCCACATAAAACTATAGAATTCTGTAGTAAACTATACAAGACTGTAGAATACTAAACTATACACTGTAGTATCCCTCTAACATAAGTAGTACTTACTATAAAATGTGTAGTATAGTGTAGAATACTATAGTAAATACAGTGGGGGGAAAAAGTATTTAGTCAGCCACCAATTGTGCATGTTCTCCCACTTAAAAAGCTGAGAGAGGCCTGTAATTTTCATCATAGGTACACAAAATGAGAAGAAAAAAAATCCAGGAAATCACATTGTAGGATTTTTTATGAATTTATTTGCAAATTATGGTGGAAAATAAGTATTTGGTCAATAACAAAAGTTTCTCAATACTTTGTTATATACCCTTTGTTGGCAATGACACAGGTCAAACGTTTTCTGTAAGTCTTCACAAGGTTTTCACACACTGTTGCTGGTATTTTGGCCCATTCCTCCATGCAGATCTCCTCTAGAGCAGTGATGTTTTGGGGCTGTCGCTGGGCAACACGGACTTTCAACTCCCTCCAAAGATTTTCTATGGGGTTGAGATCTGGAAACTGGCTAGGCCACTCCAGGACCTTGAAATGCTTCTTACGAAGCCACTCCTTCGTTGCCCGGGCGGTGTGTTTGGGATCATTGTCATGCTGAAAGACCCAGCCACGTTTCATCTTCAATGCCCTTGCTGATGGAAGGAGGTTTTCACTCAAAATCTCACGATACCTCGCCCCATTCATTCTTTCCTTTACACGGATCAGTCGTCCTGGTCCCTTTGCAGAAAACAGCCCCAAAGCATGATGTTTCCACCCCCATGCTTCACAGTAGGTATGGTGTTCTTTGGATGCAACTCAGCATTCTTTGTCCTCCAAACACGACGAGTTGAGTTTTTACCAAAAAGTTCTATTTTGGTTTCATCTGACCATATGACATTCTCCCAATCCTCTTCTGGATCATCCAAATGCACTCTAGCAATCTTCAGACGGGCCTGGACATGTACTGGCTTAAGCAGGGGGATTCACTAGGTCCCCCGTGTGGTTCTGGGATTTTTGCTCACCGTTCTTGTGATCATTTTGACCCCACGGGTGAGATCTTGCGTGGAGCCCCAGATCGAGGGAGATTATCAGTGGTCTTGTATGTCTTCCATTTCCTAATAATTGCTCCCACAGTCATAGTTGACGTGTACCTATGATGAAAATTACAGGCCTCTCTCATCTTTTTAAGTGGGAGAACTTGCACAATTGGTGGCTGACTAAATACTTTTTTCCCCACTGTACTACAGTATTATATGCAAAAAACACTGCAGTAAATACTACAGTAATGTTCGCAAAAACACTACAGTCCGCAAAAACAAGACACTTTTTAAACTATAGTAAATACTACAGTATTTAATTTGCATATACCCTGCCCATTCCCCTCCCCCATTTCACCATTTGTGCCACCCATAAGTGAGAAACCTACATGCCAAGTATAGACCATATATTGTGTTCCCTACAAGGTTATACAAAAAGAGCAGAAGCTCATAATTATCCATTCAGACACCAGTCTACCTACCTACAGGTTATGGAAAATGTGCTATTTTAGGATTTCACCAGTAGGTTTTCTCAAAGAGAAAGCCTCCACTTCTACATCAAAGATAATAAAACAAAAACACTGTAGTGAAAATACTACAGTAATGTCTGCAAAAACACTACAGTATACTACAGTGAATACTATAGCATTTATAAAATAGTTTGCTATAGTATTTTTTCATGTGGGATTGGCCTAGGTAGGAATCCCAAATAGTTATTGAGACTAAGTTATTGTATTTCTCACTCCAGCAAAGTCAGTAGCTACTTCCTATACATACATTCCATCCTAAACGGTACAGGAAACCTAATCTACTGCAACATAATATCACATGGCTTTCTTCTTTCAAGCATTAGGCTACACACCCTCATGTACACACACCCCTTACCACCACACAAGAGTCATACACACACACACACACACAACTGTGAGCATCCAGTTTCCACTATGCATGTATAATGGAGGTCACACTGCTTGCTTAGCGAGTAACACTTCCTTCTGATTCGGCTCACACCGTGGCTCGAACCCAGGACCTCTGCTTTGCTAGCACAAGTGACCGCACTCCCGAAGCGTCTTACCAGTCGGCGCCACCGAAAAAGTAACAATTTGGCAGCGCAAGTGGCGACACTTCAAGCTGAGCAGTAAGTTTCACACATCTCCAAGTGCTACAAATGCTCCATATCATAAGTCAATGCCCTTGACAGACTAGTAATACTAACCATGAGCTAACTCATGCGGTTGAGTGTGACACGTTTTTGATGGATTTGATCTTAGAATGATGAAGCCTCTTCTTTAGGGAGTCATTGAAAGTCTTTGGGTTGGGCCTAAGCTCACTCTTGTTGTGTGTTTCATCAACTTGCCATTTGTGAGAAGGCTCATTGATTAAACAAGGTAGCCGATGCTTGAAAAGTCTATTCTTCGTTTGTCAGCTCTCCACCCAGTGTGCTGTGTTCTTTGACAGCCTTATTGTGCGTACGGGATTAAAGCACATCCTAACAACACTTGATTTGATTGGATCTGATTCCATAAGGGCAGCAGCAGGAAGGGGAGCAAGTGGTGAATTTGATCAAGCTGCTTTGACACATGAGAAAGGAACAAGGGATAAGAGATAAATGAAGGAGAGATGAGAGGAAGAACGCTTGACAATTTCCATTAGTGGAGAGGAGAGGAGAGGAGAGTACAAGCCACATCCTCTCTCTGTTCTGTACTGAATTCTGGGGATTATGTGATGGCAAACTGGGTTAACAGTTGCATAATGCACTCCGCTCAACACACCCTGAGAAGAACTGAAGCATTTAGAACAGTCCTTTACATTTGTCTGATTGAAGATAGTGCACATCATCATTTAGGCACTGATTTTTACAAGGAACCGGTAATCTGAAATGTTAATATGTTCTCAGCACTTTTCTTCTGCCTTCTTCTGCCTTCTTCAGCCTTCTCTAGCCTTCTCTCCTCTCTTCATTAGCGCTTCTCTCACCTCTATTTTTAGAGACAGATAGTAGGCCTATTTAGAGTGTCATCATGCTGGCTGTCCTGCCTGGTTACTGAAAGCGATATATTACTCATATTTATTATTACTCAGTCATTTATGAACCTATGCCAGTGCTACTTGCCATGTTTAGGACTGGTGTTTATTTCTTTTCAATGGGTGATGACAATCAAAATCATTATCTTCACCGTCATATCTTGATCATTTCCAGTCTTCTTCTCTGAATCATCCCCCAGCCAACTCCATGTCCTTTCTACTAGGTCACAGGTCACACAAGGATGTTTGATGAGTCTATGTTGGTGCCAGTGTGTCCCGAACTTCACATTCTCTGGCACAAGGAGTAGAGGCAGAGGGGATGGGCTTCTATCTGTTACATACCAGAACATACCAGATCAGAGCCCTTCAATCAGAGAGTCCAGAGTCCTGACTGCAAACCAGAACTCCTCCTTCCCAGCCTAAATCCAACCCCTTAATCTTACCTCCATGTTTGGCCCAATCCCAATCCCGTACGGGAATTCTGTCCACTGGTTCCTCATTGAAAGTTGCATCATACCGCAGTATAGTCTGCTGAGGTATGCTGTGACATGTTTGGGTGAGTCGCAGTGCTTGCCGATAATGCTAATTTAAAACACCAGAGGGCGTCTTTGAGCACAGCTACTACATCTAGTCTTTTTTTTATCATTCTTTTATTAACGAAAACACAAAGATGTTGATGAACAAATACTGTATATGCTTCTTTCTATTGATATACAGTATATACATCATGACCTATTATAAGGTTGTTTTGATTATTATGTGGATTATAATAAATTGTCATATTTGTAGAGGGTTGATGCATTTTCGTCAAATCAGGTCTGTGCTATTGAGTTAGAAATGTCAAATTTTAGAATGTGTCAGGTGAACTGTTGTGTCCTCATATTTTGGTCTGATAATTTCGTTCAAGCATTTGTTATAAAAAGCAGTAACAAAAGGAGCCTTGAATAATGAAACAATAAATGAACTGCAACATGTTGGCTAAAGCAGTAGCAATGACGAATGCATGCGACTGTTTTTTTCTTGGCTGTACTATTATTTTATTTGTTGTGTTGTTCCAAATGGTCATGAATTTCCTTCTCCCTGCTGCCAATCGCCAGATATCTCAATTCTTATTAGCCAATGCCCATTAAGTGGTGGAGTCCTTCTCACAGGCATTGCAGCTTCGAAGTAGTCTACAAGTGAAGACAGACCGATGCAAAGGCGTGTGTCCTTCTTATCGAATTCGGAGGCGCATATTGAAGATTTTAGAAGAACTGTCCACATTTACTTTTCGTCAGCCAACAAGTTGAGTAGGCCTAACGAACAGCAAAAGTACTAGCCTATGTCAATCTGTTATCCCGCATAGTAGAAAAATTGACCTATTATATTGGTCAGTTTGTAAATAAATATTCCAAACATACTCTGGGACAGTTGTGGGATGGGATAGATGCCAAATTAATACAACCACTGTTCTTTTAAAAGCAATGAGGCTGATGCAACAGATCAGAACCTTTAGCTTAAAGTGTTGATAAACTATTAGGCTATTTCTTCACATTATAAGTACAGCAATGTGCACAGTGCAGTAAGAGAAAATGTTCCAAAATGCAATTAGCGGGAAAACACCATTCTCAAAAGTGCACCGCAAATGTGAGCGGTTTCATATGACAGAGATGAAAATATCCTTCAGATATGTAGAAATTGGAAGATCTAAAGACGCATCAACAAGCATGGGTTGTTAATATGACTAGGATTGTGTCTTTGGCTGCTGGACAACGAAAGAAAGCTGAGAACATGAGAGAAATACTGGTTTCAATTGCATATGAGGAAGTGTTCATAAAAGAATCCCCTTAACAATCCTATGGTCGGTACATGGTAAGACGTGCCTCATAAAATGACAAAATGTGACACTCTGGCTCCAGGACTTTTGTATTTGAGCCAGGGTGTATTGTGTTTTGTTGGGTTTTGGGTGATTTTCTATGGTTGCATTTCTGTCACGTTTATTTCTAGGTTTGGTCATTGACTCCCAATCGGAGGTAACGAGTGTCAGCTGTCGGCTCGTTATCTCTGATTGGGAGCCATATTTATACTGTGTGTTTTCTCTTGGGTGTTGTGGGTTTTTGTTCTTAGTTCTGTCAGTGTTGCAGAGGACTTCACGTATCGGTCTTGGTTTGTTGTTTTGTTCCAGACTTTGAATCAATAAAGTCATGTTTCTTGGACACGCTGCGCCTTGGTCATATTTAGATGACATCGACCCTCGTGACAGAAAAACCCACCATAAGAGGACCAAGCAGCGTGTCAAGCGGCAACAGGACCCAGCTCCAAAGGATTCTTGGACATGGGAGGAGATACTGGCTGGAAAGGGTCCTTGGGCACAACCGGGAGACTATCGCCGCCCTCGTGAAGAGCTGGAGGCAGCTAAAGCCGAGAGGAGGTGGTATGAGGAGGCAGCACGGAGTCGAGGCTGGAAGCCCGTGGGTACTACCCAAAAATTTCTTGGGGGGGGGCTAAAAGGGAGTGTGGCGAAGTCAGGTAGGAGACCTGCGCCTACTCCCTGGACTTACCGTGGAGAGCGAGAGTACGGGCAGACACCGTGTTACGCAGTAGAGCGCATGGTGTCTCCTGTACGCAGGCATAGCCCGGTTCGACACATTCCAGCTCCACGTATCGGCCGGGTTAGAGTGAGCATTGAGCCAGATGTCATGAAGCCGGCCCAACGCATCCGGCTACCAGTGCGTCTGCTCGGGCCGGCGTACATGGCACCAGCCTTACGCATGGTGTTCCCGGTTCGCCCACATAGGCCGGTGCGGGTTATTCCACCTCCCCGTACTGGTCGGGCGACGGGGAGCATCAACCCGGGTAAGGTTGGGCAGGCTCAGTGCTCAAGGGGGCCAGTAAGCCTGCACGGTCCGGTATTTCCGGCGCCACCACCCCGCTCCAGCCCAGTACCACCAGTGCCTACACCACGCACCAAGCCTCCTGTGTGTTCCCCGAGTCCTGTGCGTCCTGTTGCTGCTCTCCGCACTAGGCGTTATGTGAGTCCCCAGGGTCCAGCATGCCCTGTTCCGGCTCTCCGCACTAGGCGTTATGTGAGTCCCCAGGGTCCAGCATGCCCTGTTCCGGCTCTCCGCACTAGGCCTTATGTGCGTCCCCAGGGTCCAGCATGCCCTGTTCCTTCTCCCCGCACTAGGCGTTATGTGAGTCCCCAGGGTCCAGCATGCCCTGTTCCGGCTCTCCGCACTAGGCGTTATGTGAGTCCCCAGGGTCCAGCATGCCCTGTTCCGGCTCTCCGCACTAGGCGTTATGTGCGTTCCCAGGGTCCAGCATGCCCTGTTGCTTCTCCCCGCACTAGCCCTGAGATGCGCGTCCTCAGCCCGGTACCTCCAGTTCCGGCACCACGCTTCAGGCCTACGGTGCGCCTCAGACGGCCAGAGTCTGCCGTCTGCCCAACGGGGCCTGAACTGCCCGTCTGCCCAAAGGCGCTTAAGCCGCCCGTCTGCCATGAGCCGTCAGAGCCGTCCGCCAGACCGGAGCCGCTAGAGCCTTCTGCCAGACAGGATCAGCCAGAGCCTTCCGCCAGACAGGATCAGCCAGAGCCTTCCGCCAGACAGGATCAGCCAGAGCCTTCCGCCAGACAGGATCAGCCAGAGCCTTCCGCCAGACAGGATCAGCCAGAGCCTTCTGCCAGACAGGATCAGCCAGAGCCTTCTGCCAGACAGGATCAGCCAGAGCCTTCTGCCAGACAGGATCAGCCAGAGCCTTCCGCCAGACAGGATCAGCCAGAGCCTTCCGCCAGCCATGAGCAGCCAGATCCGTCAGCCGGCCATGAGCAGCCAGATCCGTCAGCCAGCCATGAGCAGCCAGATCCTTCAGCCAGCCATGAGCAGCCAGATCCGTCGGCCAGCCATGAGCAGCCAGATCCGTCGGCCAGCCATGAGCAGCCAGATCCGTCGGCCAGCCATGAGCAGCCAGATCCGTCAGCCATCCATGAGCAGCCAGATCCGTCAGCCAGCCATGAGCAGCCAGATCCTTCAGCCAGCCATGAGCCGTCCAGCCAGGATCCGCCAGAGCCGTCCAGCCAGGATCCGCCAGAGCCAGCCAGCCAGGATCCGCCATTGAGTCCGGTGCTGTCCCTTAGCCCGGTGCTGCCCCTTATCCTGGTGCTGCCCCTTAGTCCGGTACTGCCCCTTAGTCCGGTGCTGCCCCTTAGTCCGGTGCTGCCCTTTAGTCCGGTGCCGCCCCTTAATCCAGTGGGGTTTAGTTGGGGGGTGGTCATGTGGAGGAGGCTACGGAGGCGGGTAGTGACTAAGGTGGGGTGGGGACCACGACCAGGGCCAGAACCGCCACCGTGGACAGACGCCCACCCAGACCCTCCCCTAGACTGTATGCTGGTGCGCCCGGAGTTCGCACCTTTAGGGGGGGGTACTGTGACACTCTGGCTCCAGGACTTTTGTATTTGAGCCAGGGTGTATTGTGTTTTGTTGGGTTTTGGGTGATTTTCTATGGTTGCATTTCTGTCACGTTTATTTCTAGGTTTGGTCATTGACTCCCAATCGGAGGTAACGAGTGTCAGCTGTCGGCTCGTTATCTCTGATTGGGAGCCATATTTATACTGTGTGTTTTCTCTTGGGTGTTGTGGGTTTTTGTTCTTAGTTCTGTCAGTGTTGCAGAGGACTTCACGTATCGGTCTTGGTTTGTTGTTTTGTTCCAGACATTGAATCAATAAAGTCATGTTTCTTGGACACGCTGCGCCTTGGTCATATTTAGACGACATCGACCCTCGTGACACAAAAACTGTTGGGGTTTGAAAAAATTACGTTTATGGTTAAATAGTCTCAACATGTTGACTGCCTCCGCTCAGATTGCAAGGTGGGTGACACAGGCACTGGCCTTTCTCTATCAGAACAACAGTGACTCAAGTATGTCGACAGAATCAAGCCTTTAGATATTAATAATGGTCCTACATTATCTTTGTCAAACATGACTGGGGTTTAGCCTATATATGTAATTAAAAGTCTCATTAAAGTATGGCTACATTTTCAGGCACCTCATGTCAGCATAGGTCTGGACATGACAGACTGTAGCCAATTATTATGTGGATGATAATAAATTGACATATTTTTAGGGGTTGATGTTTTCGTTAGCGAAAATCAGGTCTGTGAAATTGAGTTAGAAATGTAAAGCTAGCCAATACGCATAGGCTATCACCTACACTTTGACATGTAGGCTAATTATTTATGTACATTTACAAACTTATGTTCTTCTTGAAAGAATAGCTACTGTTTTTCGGTTTTCAAATCAATGTAATTGGCTATTTTGGTTAATGGCCTTGGTGCGCTAGCAGATGGCCTTGGTGCCCTGGCAGATTAGGCACCTCTTGGCCAAATGGCATTGCACCTACAATCATGAAATTCCAGGCCTGGCTATACCTAAAACATCAATTTCAAGTCCCTAAAAATATTAATCAACTCAGCAAGTCTATTGTCCTGCTGGTAGCCCATCAAGGCTGGATGGCTTCTTTTGTATCCCAATAATAGGTTAGGCTGCCGAACGATTTACACCTGGCCCAAGGTTGATGCATCGGCAGCTGTGAACTCTGCAGCATGCTTCAGAAAACCGAGGTGAATGTGACTGTACATCAAATGTTGCAATGGTAAAACATTTGATAGCTATATTTTTCGCCTGAAACGATAACTTTGCCTACTCTTAATTCTTGCCTTATATGTCGGCATGGATATTGAATGATGTGATAGGCATTGCACTGAATCATACAGTATTATATAATATTACCGTTATATCAACACACTCATCACTCCCGTTCAACAACTCTAAATCGCTTTTGCATGCGCTCCAAATGGATAACTTGAAATAACATATAGGTTCAATCAAATCAAATCAAACTTTACATGTGCCGAATACAACAGGTGTAGACCTTACAGTGAAATGCTTACTTACAAGCCCTTAACCAACAATGCAGTTCAAGAAAGAGTTAAGAAAATATTTACTAAATAAACTAAAGTAAAAAATAATAAAAAGTAACACAATAAAATAACAATAACGAGGCTATATACAGGGGGTACCGGTACCGAGTCAATGTGCGGGGGTACAGGTTAGTCGAGGTAATTTGTACATGTAGGTAGGGGTAAAGTGACTATACATAGATAATAGTCAGCGGGTAGCAGCAGTGTAAAAACAAATGGGGGGGGGGGGGGGTCAATTTAAATAGTCTGGGTGGCCATTTGATTAATTGTTCAGCAGTCTTATGGCTTGGGGATAGAAGCTGTTAAGGAGCCTTTTGGTCCTAGACTTGGCGCTCCGGTACCGCTTGCCGTGCGGTAGCAGAGAGAACAGGCTATGACTTGGGTGACTGGAGTCTTTGACAATTTTTTGGGCTTTCCTCTGACACCGCCTAGTATATACAGTTGAAGTCGGAAGTTTACATACACTTAGGTTGGAGTCATTAAAACTAATTTTTCAACCACTCCACAAATGTCTTGTTAACAAACTATAGTTTGCCAAGTCGGTTAGGACATCTACTTTGTGCATGACACAAGTAATTTTTTCAACAATTGTTTACAGACAGATTATTTCACTTATAATTCACTGTATCACAATTCCAGTGGGTCAGAAGTTTACATACACTAAGTTGACTGTGCCTTTAAACAGCTTGGAAAATGACAGAAAATGGTGTCATGACTTTAGAAGCTTCTGATAGGCTAATTGACATCATTTGAGTCAATTGGAGGTGTACCTGTGGATGTATTTCAAGGCATACCTTCAATCACAGTGCCTCTTTGCTTGACATCATGGGAAAATCAAAGGAAATCAGCCAAGACCTCAGAAATAACATTGTAGACCTCCCCAAGTCTGGTTCATCCTTGGGAGCAATTTCCAAATGCTTGAAGGTACCACGTCCATCTGTACAAACAATAGTACGCAAGTATAAACACCATGGGACCACGCAGCTGTCATACCGCTCAGGAAGGAGAGGCGTTCTGTCTCCTAGAGATGATTGTACTTTGGTGCGAAAAGTGCAAATCAATCCCAGAACAACAGCAAAGGACCTTGTGAAGATGCTGAAGGAAACAGGTACAAAAGTATATATATCCACAGTAAAACGAGTTCTATATCGATATAACCTAAAAGGCCGCTCAGCAAGGAAAAAGACACTGCTCCTAAACCGCCATAAAAAAGACTGACTACGGTTTGCAGCTGCACATGGGGACAAAGATCGTACTTTTTGGAGAAATGTCCTCTGGTCTGATGAAACAAAAATAGAACTGTTTGGCCATAATGACCATCGTTATGTTTGGAGGAAAAAGGGGGTTGCTTGCAAGCCGAAGAACACCTTCCCAACCGTGAAGCACGGGGGTGGCAGCATCATGCTGTGGGGGTGCTTTTCTGCAGGAGGGACTGGTGCACTTCACAAAATAGATGGCATCATGAGGAAGGAAAATTATGTGGATATATTGAACCAACATCTCAAGACATCAGTCAGGAAGTTAAAGCTTGGTGGCAAATGGGTCTTCCAAATGGACAATGACCCCAAGCATACTTACAAAATTGTGGCAAACTGGATTAAGGACAACAAAGTCAAGGTATTGGAGTGGCCATCACAAAGCCCTGACCTCAATCCTATAGAATATTTGTGGGCAGAACTGAAAATGTGTGTGCGAGCAAGGAGGCCTAAAAACCAGACTCAGTTACACCAGCTCTGTCAGGAGGAATGGGCCAAAATTCACCCAACTTATTGTGGGAAGCTTGTGGAAGGCTACCCGAAACGTTTGACCCAAGTTAAACAATTTAAAGGCAATGCTACCAAATACTAATTGAGTGTATGTAAACTTTTGACCCACTGGGAATGTGATGAAATAAATAAAAGCTGAAATAAATCATTCATTCTACTATTATTCTGACATTTAACATTCTTAAAATAAAGTGGTTATCCTAACTGACCTAAAACAGGGAATTTAACTAGGATTAAATGTCAGGAATTATGAAAAACAGAGTTTAAATGTATTTGGCTAAGGTGTATGTAAACTTCCGTCTTCAACTGTAGGTCCTGGATGGCAGGAAGCTTGGCCCTAGTGATGTACTGGGCCGTACGCACTACTCTCTGTAGCGCCTTATGGTCAGATGCCGAGCAGTTGCCATACCAGGCGGTGATGCAACCGCTTAGGCAGGTTACATTCGCTTCCTTGGGCACAGGGACAATGGTGGTCTGCTTGAAACATGTAGGTATTACAGACTCGGTCAGGGAGAGGTTGGAAATGTCAGTGAAGACACTTGCCAGTTGGTCCGCGCATGCTTTGAGTACACGTCCTGGTAATCCGTCTGGCCTCGCGGCTTTGTGAATGTTGACCTGTTTAAAGGTCTTGCTCACATCGGCTACTGAGAGCGTTATCACACAGTCATCCGGAACAGCTTGCTCTCATGCATGCTTCAGTGTTGCTTGCCTCGAAGCAAGGAGGCCTACAAAAACTTCGAGGTGAGTAATCGCTGTTCTGATGTCCAGAAGTTATTTTCGGTCATAAGAGATGGTAGCAGCAACATTATGTACACAATAAGTTACAAAATAAGTTACAAACAACGTGAAAAAACGAACAAAATAGCACAGTTAATCGAAAGGAAAATGTGATTATTTATTAGCGTAGTGGTTATTTTAGGCATATCATGTAAATTAGGCCTCATGTAAAATCATTGTCAAAAACGCAAGAGATACTGTTGTATGTAGGTCTAGATTATTTATGGGTTGATCATATAGAAATGTAAAAACATTATTTTAACAACTCCAAAGCAATTGCCTGTCTATGGCGCAGGAACCACTGACTCGCCGCCTTTTTCTATAATCAAGACACCTGCTGGTAACTCTTAACTGTTAGAACATCATATGAGGTCTCCAAAATATCTGTCGACTAGGTGGAACTCTTATGACTGGAGAGACTTCATGCATAGCTTCACGCATAGCAAGTTATGGTATTAAGACTAAACAGGAAGCACTCTTAGGCCTACAGCTCAATGGTGGTTATACAAGGCTACTACTATAAGAAGCCTTATAATGATAATGACATTACTTATTATAATGATGATCATAATAATTGTAATAATAACAATGAGAAGGAGATCAAGAAAAAGGAGGGTATAGGAGCTAGAGCTGCTTGCATATTATGTGTGACAAACAGGTGGTGTTAGATTACACTATTATTTTTTCTACTGGTTTGGAACAGTGTAAACAACACTAAATAAATGTTAAGTAATACCAGAGAGTCTGTTCTAATGGGGAAGTTAATTTGTGGAATTTGTTTCCTTCTTAATGTGTTTGAGCCAATCAGTTTTGTTGTGACAAGGTAGGGTTGGTATACAGAAGATAGCCCTATTTGGTAAAATACCAAATCCATATTATGGCAAGAACAGCTCAAATAAGCAAAGAGAAATGACAGTCCATCATTACTTCAAGACATGAAGGTCAGTCAATATGGAAAATTTCAAGAACTTTGAAAGTGTAGTCGGAAAAACCATCAAGCGCTATGATGAAACTGGCTCTCATGAGGACCGCCACAGGAATGGAAGACCCAGAGTTACCTCTGCTGCAGAGGATATGTTCATTAGAGTTACCATCCTCAGAAATTGCAGCCCAAATGAATGTTTCACAGAGTTCAAGTAACAGACACATCTCAACATCAACTGTTCAGAGGTGACTGCATGAATCAGGCCTTCATGGTCGAATTGCTGCAAAGAAACCACTACTAAAGTACACCAATAAAAATAAGAGACTTGCTTGGGCCAAGAAACACAAGCAATGGACATTAGACCGGTGGAAATATGTCCTTTGGTCTGGAGTCCAAATTGGATGGCGCGCTGAAGATTGTTTCAGAACCGTGGACAGCTTAATTTTTCAGCAAAGGGCTGAGTGACTCACTCATTTGTGGCTTTCGTACAATATAAGTTATACTACAAAGTAGGGTTAAAGACACATTATTTCTGATCTTCTTTAGCATACCCAGTCTCTCGCTCGCTACAGCTCATTTAGTTTGAATTATTATGTGGATTATAATAAATTGACATTTTTTATGGGTTGATACATTTTTCGTTAGGGAAAATCAGGTCTGTGCTATTGAGTTAGAAATGTAAAACTTTAGAAGACTTAAGCCACGATTACATTACAAGTCTACCCTTTTTGGCCATTAGGCTACGCTTTACAATAGGACTCAACTCTGACTGACCGCAGCATCTATCTGTAGTCTAAACTGTGGCACAAATTGGGGGATATTTCACACCTAGCTGAGCTATTAGACTATCCCCTTGTAAATTAATGGAGGTGTGAATGTTTCTGTCTGAGCGTCTCTCTACTCTTGCACTAGAGTCCTGCATCGGGCAAAAAAATCAGCTGGCGGGTGGTCCCGGAGTTGAGAGAGAACTTGGTTAAATACAATGACGCAATTACACTTGACATGTGGATGCCGATTTTTGAAAAAATAGGATACTTTTGCCTTACAGTCCATTACATAAACAAAGTGTGGATGCTCATGGAGAGGGCACTAGTTACCACAGAGTTGGACAGTTCCCAGCTCAAAACTGCAGATAACATAAGGCCAGCTATTGTGAAAGAATACTTGTGGATCTTGTTGATTTCCTCTATTGCTTCAAAGAGGCCACACTCACCTTGGAGGCAAGCAAACAGCCTACTTCACCTGGTAATTAGGTCGTTCCAAAGGATAAAGAGTCACCTACAGATTGATTTGTGGTGTCAGAGAGAAGCCAGCTGCGAGCCTGCAACCAGGCACGGTGGATGACATCTTCTTCCTGCACAGCAATTTGAAGAAATCAGAGTAATTAATGGACTGTTTTTTAAGTTATTGTTTTAGTAGCTTTATTTGTTGGCTAGTATTATAAGGCTCTTTCAAAGCATTTTGAGTTGTCAATGTGCCACAATGCATTGTGAAAATTAAAATGTATTGTTCTTAATTCATGACATGGTTTCTGTTTAGCCAAATGTTGAATAGATATGCAGACATTCATTCATGCAGAAAAATGAATAATAGCCTACTGTCGGTAGTCATAAAAACAATTAGGCTAAATCAATTGATGTTATTTTGTTGGATAATGGATCGGCTCTTGGAACTCATAAGAGGCAGCTTCTTTCTTCAATATAATCATTAATTCAGAAGGTTAAACCCATAGGTCTTAGGACCGCAGTAAATGAAATTAGATTACCAGGTTTATTTTTCATTAGGTTATAATAATCCATGCCTTCTGGGAATGTTATCAAGTCCAAAAGTTATGGGCGGAGTTAAAAAGTTGGTTGTCAGTATTACAATGGAAATGTACTTTTATTCTCTGTCAGCATATTTCAAGACATGTCATATGAGTGTGCAGTGAGATACCCGATGGGTTGGATGATACTTTTCTTGTCAATCATCTTGAAAAAATATATACTTTAAAACTGGAAATCAACCAATTCTCCATCATTAACACAATGGAAAGGCCAAATGCTTTATTATCTAAATGTTGTAAGTGCGTGGGCAACTGAGAGAAACAAAATGGTGCAGTTTGAGGCTATTTGGTTGAGAGTAATGCAGGACCTGGAGATGGGGGTGTGAGCATGTGGTTCTGACTAGGTGTGATGTAGTTGGTGCTTGTGTGATGTTGTCGTTTGTATGTTTTGCATTGTAAAAAAAAATATAGGAACAATTACAGCTCCCAACACAAATCTGATTATTAATTATGAATAGGATTTATTGGATTTATTTAGTTTACATTCTTCATTGTAACCACAATGTCACAAATAATTGAACACATACAGTGAGGGAAAAAAGGATTTGTTCCCCTGCTGATTTTGTACGTTTGCCCACTGACAATGAAATGATCAGTCTATAATTTTAATGGTAGGTTTATTTGAACAGTGAGAGACAGAATAAAAATAAAAATAAAACGCCTGTCAAAAAATATTATAAATTGATTTGCATTTTAATGAGGGAAATAAGTATTTGACCCCCTCTCAATCAGAAAGATTTCTGGCTCCCAGGTGTCTTTTATACAGGTAACGAGCTGAGATTACGAGCACACTCTTAAAGGGAGTGCTCCTAATCTCAGTTTGTTACCTGTATAAAAGACACCTGTCCACAGAAGCAATCAATCAATCAGATTCCAAACTCTCCACCATGGCCAAGACCAAAGAGCTCTCCAAAGATGTCAGGGACAAGATTGTAGACCTACACAAGGCTGGAATGGGCTACAAGACCATCGCCAAGCAGCTTGGTGAGAAGGTGACAACAGTTGGTGCGATTATTCGCAAATGGAAGAAACACAAAAGAACTGTCAATCTCCCTCGGCCTGGGGCTCCATGCAAGATCTCACCTCGTGGTGTTGCAATGATCATGAGAACGGTGAGGAATCAGCCCAGAATTACATGGGAGGATCTTGTCAATGATCTCAAGGCAGCTGTGACCATAGTCACCAAGAAAACAATTGGTAACACACTACGCCGTGAAGGACTGAAATCCTGCAGCGCCCGCAAGGTCCCCCTGCTCAAGAAAACACATATACAGGCCCATCTGAAGTTTGCCAATGAACATCTGAATGATTCAGAGGAGAACTGGGTGAAAGTGTTGTGGTCAGATGAGACCAAAATCTAACTCTTTGGCATCAACTCAACTCGCCGTGTTTGGAGGAGGAGGAATGCTGCCTATGACCCCAAGAACACCATCCCCACCGTCAAACATGGAGGTGGAAACATTATGCTTTGTGGGTGTTTTTCTGCTAAGGGGACAGGACAACTTCACCACATCAAAGGGACGATGGACGGGGCCATGTACCGTCAAATCTTGGGTGAGAACCTCCTTCCCTCAGCCAGGGCATTGAAAATGGGTCGTGGATGGGTATTCCAGCATGACAATGACCCAAAACACACGGCCAAGGCAACAAAGGAGTGGCTCAAGAAGAAGCACATTAAGGTCCTGGAGTGGCCTAGCCAGTCTCCAGACCTTAATCCCATAGAAAATCTGTGGAGGGAGCTGAAGGTTCGAGTTGCCAAACGTCAGGCTCGAAACCTTAATGACTTGGAGAAGATCTGCAAAGAGGAGTGGGACAAAATCCCTACTGAGATGTGTGCAAAACTGGTGGCCAACTACAAGAAACATCTGACCTCTGTGATTGCCAACAAGGGTTTTGCCACCATGTACTAAGTCATGTTTTGCAGAGGGGTCAAATACTTATTTCCCTCATTAAAATGGAAATCAATTTATAACATTTTTGACATGCGTTTTTCTGGATTTCTTTGTTGTTATTCTGTCTCTCAATGTTCAAATAAACCTACCATTAAAATTATAGACTGATCATGTCTTTGTCAGTGGGCAACGTACAAAATCAGCAGGGGATCAAATACGTTTTTCCCTCACTGTACACACACACAACATGAGCAGATTAACTTGGTCAAAACATTTCTTTATTAAAGACGATCAGAAAGAATGTTGGTACTTATTTATTTTGATCCAAAGCCACAAATGAGTGAGTCACTCAGCTTTATGATGACAAATATAGCTTTATGCTTCACAATAGCCTACAAAATAGGCCAAGCCTAAACTAATACATTAAATTGCCTAAATAAACTAGTACATTTCATAAATAAAACAAATAAATTAAATAGCTCAGGTCTTGAAAATGGGGGCAACCTTTTTCCGTCCTTATCCTCGCTGGACTCCCATTTAGTGTCACGGCATAAGCTCGAAACTGTTAATTGAGGAACCACTGTACCTGACCTGCATTTTTGGGGGGTTGACCTTGGTAATCATCAACATCATCATCATGAGCCTGCATTACTGTAATGGCTGACTCCACCTCCGCTTCCCCTACATTTCCCCCTCCCTATACAAATAGAGAGACATCCTTTCTGGTGGACTCTGTGGTCTGTGGTTTGCGGTAGACCATCTGCTGCAGGTATAAATATATATCAGTGAAAGAAGAGCCTGCTGTAGACCCTCTTAGGACCCTCACACTCTTTTTCTCTCTCTCTTTCCCTCCCTCTTTCCCTCTCTCTTTCCCTCTCTCTTTCCCTCTCTCTTTCCCTCCCTCTTTCCCTCTTTCAGGAGAGAGTGGGCGAGAGACAGAGAGAGAGAGAGAGAGAGAGAAACAGTGAGAGAAACAGAGAGCGCGAGATGTAGGTTCAGGTTACCCGCGGTGCTGGCAGAGGGTCAGTGGATCTAGGGTGGCGCCAGGATTTAAACACTCCTTATAATTGTTACATAATTCATCTGACCCATTAGGGACCTGAATCAAAGAAAGAGAGGCTGGAGGAATGTTCTGTAGAGGACTGACTGACAGTACTATAGTTTCACAGTTCAACCTGGTTACATAAGAGAAACAGTCTCCAAACATAGAATAGAATAGAACCAATATATCAACTCACAGATTTACAAGTAACACAAAATATTGTCACCACCTCATAATTAACCCTTTCTAGTCCAATCACTATAAGACATGTTGAAAACAATGCTTGTTCCAGCTGTCCAGCAGCTCCCAGCTTCCAGGTTTACCTAGCGGGGCCAGAGTGTTATGATCGCATTCAGGACAAGGTTCATACGCACGCACACACACAAACACACACATGCACACAAATGCAATTCTGGACAGGGTTCACCCATTAACATCCAACAGGCCCGGATATTAGAAAGCTGGCTGCATGTGTCACATTCTAGTGTGGCTTTAACCAATGAGGAACGAGCTTCCATTGGAAAATATGTCCACCACTTCCTGAGCAACATTCAAAGGTTATTGTTTGGCTGCTGTTTTATTGGGATGGTGCCACCCTGGGATAGGTTGTTAAAAGGTTGTTATAAGGTTGTAAAGAAGTTGTAGTGGGCCACAATGATTCCTGTGGCATAACACAGAGCAGCTGAAACATCACATCTCTCTTTCTTCCTCTCCTTCCCTTCTTTTTCTGAGAAAAGAGGGAGGGAAAACATATCAGTGCCTGTGAAAGAAAGGAACTCACTTTGTTTTATTAAATGAGTAGAAAAGGGAATGAGCTTTCCAGCGGGCGTGTCCAGGGAGTGATGTCATGGGGGTTTTGTGTATTGTGTGTTGTTGCCATGGTGAATGTATTATTTCTATGGTTATTAGGTTCGAGAGAGAGACAGAGAGAGAGAGAGAGAGAGAGAGAGAGAGGGAGAGAGAGAGAGAGAGAGAGAGAGAGAGAGAGAGAGAGAGAGAGAGAGAGAGAGAGAGAGAGAGAGAGAGAGAGAGAGAGAGAGAGAGAGAGAGAGAGAGAGAGAGAAATCTTTGCTAAATATGTTAACTTGAACCCATTTGCAGTCCACATTGTTCTAAGTAATTGAGTGGTTTCAATAGCACTCACACTGATATAGGGGCTAGCCCTACTGTAAATTCCATTATGGCTGAGCATGGACATGCCGAACATTTTCAATAAGCAAGATTAAATTAATTATTGATGAGGCCTAAAAAGAGAATGAATAATTCTAATCAGATTCTAAACAAAATGAAACAACAACTTGGCTATGTCACACTTACAGGTACCATCATTTCTCTCAGTGGGCATATAATATTAAAACAACGCAGACTATGGAGGGTTTTACGCACATCCAAACTTTTCACAGTAGCTGGACAAAGACCCAATATAAAGAGAAAGGGAGATGGTCCACTTGCTGTTATACTGCTCCCCAATAGACCTATGTTTTATGAACATAATCGGAACCATCTTACAGATCAGATCACATTCACACATCTCCACAAGTTGCATTGCAAGCGCGCCATGGACGTTGTCACCATAAAACCAGGAAGGTGAATCATTCTAATAAGTTTGGTTGTGATAACATTAAACGGAAAACGAGCAATTTTTACAGGTTACAGATAACTTCTAAATACGAGGTTCACCGGTATTCACCGAGGTACTCATCTCTCATTTCATAAAGGGCATGGACACGTAGCCTACATCATGGAGTTTTTTTTTAACGCACGACCAAAACGGGACCTGCATGGCAAAAATAATGTGGTCCTGCCTTTAATGCTGTTTTACTCCTCTCAAACTTGATATTTTAATAAAGCTTTGGTTTTTCAGATTAATTTCCAAGCGGTCTCAGGAGACAAAGCCTTTATCGACAGTCTTGACTACTTCGTGATTGCATTGGGCAGACATAAAACCCTTAATTGAGAGGAGGGGAGGCTATGCTTGGTTTTTAATCAAATAAATCGAAATGGGAAAATACATTTGTTTTTTATGTTTCTGAATATGTAAGTATACAGGCACCAAAAGCACATTGGGCTACTCTTGTTCCATGCGCATATGGACAGTGTGCGTCACGGCTGGATAGGCTGCGTTACCGCTAAAACCAGCATTTGGTTGGTCTTAAATATCCCTATCAGCGCTGCCTGAAATTAGCACTTTGAATCATGTTTTTAAGGACACACCTCTAATATTTCCACCCCACTCATCTGAGCACAAGCGAGCTGATATAAGACAGGTAAATTGCCGAACCTGGGGTCAGAGATGGAAAATACCAGTGCACCAGTTTTTACATGACGAAATTGCTAACTAATGTGCGTTTGACGCTAGCGCCGCCTTAATGCCAGTCAAAATAGAGCCCATGGTACACACCATCCAACAATTTATAGTACAATATTTACACGTATCAGAGAAGGGGGGATTGGGGGACAAATGTTTAAATTGTGCAGTATTAGTAACAGTAAATAAGAGTATCAGAAGTTGTGAGGTGTGTGTGGTCTAGTGGCGCAGTGGTCTAAGGCACTGCATCGCAGTGCTAACTGTGCCACTAGATCCTGGTTCGTATCCAGGCTCTGTCGCAGCAGGCCGCGACCGGGAGACTCATGGGCGGCGCACAATTGGCCCAGCGTCGTCCAGGGTAGGGGAGGGAATGGCCGGCAGGGATGTAGCTCAGTTGATAGAGAATGGCGTTTGCAACGCCAGGGTTGTGGGTTCGATTCCCACGGGGGGCCAGTATAAAAAAAGAAAATATGTATTCACTAAACTGTAAGTCGCTCTGGATAAGAGCGTCTGCTAAATGACTAAAATGTAAAATGTAAATGTGTGTAGCATGAATGTATATGTGTGTGTGTGTGTATGTCTGTTTGGGTGTGTGCTGTGTCCCAGTCGTATGTTGCTGGCAGCCACAGTGGTTAATGAGAACAAGAGGATGTGTAGAACAGGCTCTTCGTGGCACAATGTTCTTCCTCTGACTTCTTCCAGACTGTCACTCAAGCTCCCTGAGCTCAGTGTGTGGTATCTACTGTGACCCTATCCCCCCCTCTTCTTCGGACCTTTCCTCATGGATTTCAGCTAGTTATCCATCTGTACCACCCTCTCATGCAATTGAGCTCTTATGACAAAATGTAAACACACTGCTATCTTTGATCCTATGTCTAATTGTGTTCTCCTCTCTTTCTTTCCCCACTCTCTCCCCCTCTTCTCCTTCCATGCAGTGTGTGGCGTTGACCTGGCCCAAGGGGGGTTCTTTGTGCGCCAGGGGGAGTACATCTGCACCCTAGACTACCAGCGGATGTACGGCACGCGGTGCTTTAGCTGTGAGGAGTTCATCGAGGGAGAGGTGGTGTCCGCCCTGGGCAAGACCTACCACCCACGCTGCTTTGTCTGTGCCAGCTGCAAGTAAGGGACACACACACACATACACTGTGCATGCATACATACACAATGGCAGACACACACACACACACACACAGGGGTGGAGTGGGGGGGTGACATACACACACACACAAGTAAGGGACACACACATACCTGCAAGTAAGGGACACACACATACACATCACCCACAGTGGTGGAGACACACACAAGTGCAAACACCCCTAAGGGATACTCAGACACACAGACAGATGGGTGCCCACATTCAAATGGGCATGTGGATGCTTTGAAGACACTCTCAATACCATAGTTTGAACTGAAATTCCCTAACTCATTCAAATTGAATACTGTATGTGTGTATACTGTATGTGTGTGTGGGAAAGTGGTGTTGTTTATCAGGTCTTGGAAGGTAATGGGAGCCTCTTTCTCACTGAAGCAGGAATGTTAAGTGTGTGGTCAGGAACTCACAGGCCACTTATTTCCAGAGCGGTGTTAGGTGTCCCACTGAGTGTGTGTGTGTGTGTGTGTGTGTGCTTGGGTGGGTGGGTTGGGCATGTGCCACATGTTTGTGTCATACACAGTGTTCTTGTGTGGGATTTGAGGGTGCAACATGATCCTCAATTCCTTGGTCCAAAAACATCTGATTAGTGTTAGCACTCTATCCACCTCTCTCTCTCTCTCTCTCTCTAAATAATGCCTACTCATCATTATAGGACTTCAAAACCAAACCCATTCTAAATTTATCCATCCTTTATTCGACCATTATGATAGAAAATATGGTAATGCTAGCGTTTCCCCTTGCTCTCGCACAAAGGAGACACTGTATTATCCCTGAGTCTAGCATTACCTATTTCCGTCCTCTCCCGTCATTCTTTCCTTGTTTGAATAGGAATCCAATTCTAGCCTGTTATCGCTCTCTCTCTCTCTCTCTCTCTCTCTCTCTCTCTCTCTCTCTCTCTCTCTCTCTCTCTCTCTCTCTCTCTCTCTCTCTCTCTCTCTCTCATTCACTCTCTAGTGTTAGTCAATTTGGCATGAGGGTCTGCTAAATAAATTGATGGAAAGCAGTGTTGGGGGAAAAACATACGATATTATAAAATCCATGTACACAAACAACAAGTGTGTGGTTAAAATTGGCCAAAGCAAACACACTGATTTCTTTCCACAGGGCTGTGGGGTGAGACAGGGATGCAGCTTGAGCCCCACCCTTTTCAACATATACAGTTGAAGTCTGAAGTTTACATACACCTTAGCCAAATACATTTAAACTCAGTTTTTCACAATTCCTGACATTTAATCCTAGTAAAAATTCCCTGTCTTAGGTCAGTCAGGATCACCACTTTATTTTTTAGAATAAAGTAGAGAGAATGATTTATTTCAGCTTTTATTTATTTCATCACATTCCCAGTGGGTCAGAAGTTTACATACACTCAATTAGTATTTGGTAGCATTGCCTTTAAATTGTTTAACTTGGGTAAAATGTTTCGGGTAGCCTTCCACAAGCTTCCCACAATAAGTTGAGTGAATTTTGGCCCATTTCTCCTGACAGAGCTGGTGTAACTGAGTCAGGTTGTAGGCCTCCTTGCTCGCACACACTTTTTCAGTTCTGCCCACAAATTTTCTATAGGATTGAGGTCAGGGCTTTGTGATGGCCACTCCAATACCTTGACTTTGTTGTCCTTAAGCCATTTTGCCACAACTTTGGAAGTATGCTTGGGGTCATTGTCCATTTGGAAGACCCATTTGCGACCAAGCTTTAACTTCCTGACTGATGTCTTTAGATGTTGCTTCAATATATCTACATAATTTTCCTTCCTCATGATGCCATCTATTTTGTGAAGTGCACCAGTCCCTCCTGCAGCAAAGCACCCCCACAGCATGATGCTGCCACCCCCGTGCTTCACGGTTGGGATGGTGTTCTTCGGCTTGCAAGCAACCCCCTTTTTCCTCCAAACATAACGATGGTCATTATGGGCAAACAGTTCTATTTTTGTTTCATCAGACCAGACGACATTTCTCCAAAAAGTATGATCTTTGTCCCCATGTGCAGATGCAAACCGTAGTCTGGCTTTTTTATGGCGGTTTTGGAGCAGTGGCTTCTTCCTTGCTGAGCCGCCTTTCAGGTTATGTCGATATAGGACTCGTTTTACTGTGGATATACAGTGGGGAAAATAAAGTATTTAGTCAGCCACCAATTGTGCAAGTTCTCCCACTTAAAAAGAAGAGAGAGGCCTGTAATTTTCATCATAGGTACACGTCAACTATGACAGACAAATGGAGATTTGTCCAGCCCGGTCCGGAATGAGCCGGACTGGGCTGACGACGCGCACCACTGACCCGGTGCGGGGAGCTTGGACGGGCCGGACCGGGCTGGCGACGCGCACCCCAGACTTGGTGCGGAGAGCAGGAACGGGCCGGACAGGGCTGACGAAACGCACCATAGACTTGGTGCGGAGAGCAGGCACGGGCCGTGCCGGACTGACGACGCACACCACTGGCTTGGTGCGGGAAGCTTGGATGGGCCGGACTGGGCTGGCGACGCGCACCACTGACTTGGTGGGAATGGCAGGAACAGGCCGGACCGTACTGGGGACACACACCACTGGCCCCACGCAGGGATCAGGAACGGGCCGGACCGAACTGGTAACACACCCCAGTACCTCTCGCCGTGCCTGGGTCATGTCCGGAGCCGGATCCGCCGCCGAGGCGGAGTGCCCACCCGGTCCCTCCCCTGTTGTGGTTGTTTGGCGCGGCCGGAGTCCGCGCCTTTGGGGGGGGGTACTGTCACACCCTGGCTCGGGGACTCAATATGTTGAGCCAGGGTGTGTTCATTCTATGTTTTCTGTTTCTTTGGTGGGTGTTCTAGGTTGTCAATTTTCTATGTTTGCCGGTGTGACTCCCAATCAGAGGCAAACGAGTGTCAGCTGTCGGCTGTTTGTCTCTGATTGGGAGCCATATTTAATCTGTCTGTTTTTCTTTCGGGTTGTGGGATTTTGTTCGTGTGGTTTCGTGTTGTACCATAGACGTCACGCATTCGTTGTTTATTGTTTTGTATTTTGAGTGTTGTGCTTTACTAATTAAAGTAAATATGTTCGCTCGCAATGCTGCGCCTTGGTCTCCCTCATTAGACGATCGTGACAGAAAATCCCACCAAGACCAAGACCAGACCAAGCAGCGTGTCCAGGAGCCATCGCTAATAGATCTCCGTGGCAGCTTCGACTGGGTCAGGCCCATTGAGGAGCTGAGTGAAGAGGGTTGGAGACAGAGGAGCGAGAGGTGGGCGAGAATGTTGGAGGCCTGGTCCACGGGGAGGAGAGACCCCCAGAAAATTTTTAGGGGGGGGCTCACGACGTCGGGGCAGCAGGAGGCCGCTATGGAGCGGTCCAGCGGGGTTGCAGAGGAGGCCGCCAGGTTACGGGGGCCACTGGTAGAAGAGGGGATGGAAGGTGGAGAGGCACGGCGAGAGGTACTGGCGTGTGTTGCCAGTCCGGTCCGGCCCATTCCAGATCCCGGTGTAGAGCCAGTGGTGTGTGTCCCCAGTACGGTCCGGTCTATTCCTGCTCCCCGCACCAAACCTACGGTGTGCGTCGACAGCCCAGCCCGGCCCGTTCCTGCGCTCCGCACCAAGTCTGTGGTGCGCGTCGCCAGCCCAGTCCGGCCCATCCAAGCTTCTCGCATAAAGCCTACGGTGTGCGTCGCCAGCCCAGCCCGGCCTGTTCCTGCTCCACGCACAAAGCCTACGGTGTGCGTCGCCAGCCCAGCCCGGCCTGTTCCTGCTCCACGCACAAAGCCTACGGTGTGCGTCGCCAGCCCAGCCCGGCCTGTCCCTGCTCCACGCACAAAGCCTACGGGGTGCGTCGCCAGCCCAGCCCGGCCTGTCCCTGCTCCACGCACAAAGCCTACGGTGTGCGTCGCCAGCCCGACCCGGCCTGTTCCTGCCACTCGCACCAAGCCAGGGGTGCGAGTCGCCAGCCTGGTCCAACCCGTTCCTGCTACTAGCACCAAGCCAGGGGTGGGGGTCGTCAGCCTGGTTCAGCCCGTTCCTGCTACTCGCACCAAGCCAGGGATGCGAGTCGTCAGCCTGGTTCAGCCCGTTCCTGCTACTCGCACCAAGCCAGGGGTACGAGTCGTCAGCCTGGTCCAGCCCGTTCCTGCTACTCGCACCAAGCCAGGGATGCGAGTCGTCAGCCCTGTCCGGCTCGTTCCTGCTCTCCGCACCAAGTCTGTGGTGCGCGTCGCCAGCCCATTCCGGTCCATTCCTGCTCCACGCACCAAGCCAGGGGTGTGTATCGTCAGCCCGGTCCGGTCCGTTCCTGTTCCACGCACCAGGCCAGGGGCGCGTGTCGTCAGTCCGGCTCCGGCCAGCGGGGCTAGACAGGACCAGGGGTACTTTGGGGGGTTGGAGAGGAAGTGGGGATCTAGCCCGGAGCCGGAGCCGGAGCCGCCGCCGAGGAATGCCCACCCAGCCCTCCCCTGTTTTTGCTCGTATTTAGGCGCGGTCGCAGTCCGCGCCTTTAGGGGGGGGTACTGTCACACCCTGGCTCGGGGACTCAATATGTTGAGCCAGGGTGTGTTCATTCTATGTTTTCTGTTTCTTTGGTGGGTGTTCTAGGTTGTCAATTTTCTATGTTTGCCCGTGTGACTCCCAATCAGAGGCAAACGAGTGTCAGCTGTCGGCTGTTTGTCTCTGATTGGGAGCCATATTTAATCCGTCTGTTTTTCTTTCGGGTTGTGGGATTTTGTTCGTGTGGTTTCGTGTTGTACCATAGACGTCACGCATTCGTTGTTTATTGTTTTGTATTTTGAGTGTTGTGCTTTACTAATTAAAGTAAATATGTTCGCTCGCAACGCTGCGCCTTGGTCTCCCTCATTAGACGATCGTGACAAATACATCCACAGGTACACCTCCAATTGACTCAAATGATGTCAATTAGCCTATCAGAAGCTTCTAAAGCCGTGACATCATTTTTTTGAATTTTCCAAGCTGTTTAAAGGCACAGTCAACTGTATGTAAACTTCTGACCCACTGGAATTGTAATACAGTGAATTATAAGTGAAATAATCTGTCTGTAAACAATTGTTGGAAAAAATTACTTGTGTCATGCACAAAGTAGATGTCCTAACCGACTTGCCAAAACTATAGTTTGTTAACAAGACATTTGTGGAGTGGTTGAAAAATGAGTTTGAATGACTCCAACCTAAGTGTATGTAAACTTGGGGGTTGTGTAGGCCATGCCCTGGGTGACATCAGAGATCAGAGGAGGGAGGGAGGGGGGAGGTATGTCTGAGGTCTCAGATGGCCACAGGGAGGGTTGCCCCACGTCTATCATTACACATTCATCAGCTATCAACTTCTTACCAGGTGTGTCTGTGTCTGTGCGTCTGTGTCTCCGTACTCTTGAACCTCAGTAGCCTGGCTGCGACAGTGTGACAGTGTCAATATCAGTACCATGGGGGATATGAAAGTGTGTAAGTGTGTCCACGTTCTTGTACATGTGTGTCTCCGTATTCTTCACCTTCCAGTAGTCTGGCTGTGACAGTGTAACAGTTTAGGCCTAGATACCAGTGCTGTCTCCATGGGGTGTTGCATAGAGCAATGGGTGATAAACATAGCATTATATCAGCTCCCAACTTTCACACTGACTTCAGCCAAGACAACACGAAACCCACTGACAATCTGTCTTAGGTGACAGGCAAAGGATTCTTTGTTTGTTAAACTTCACTGACTGGCTATAGCTAGCAAACTAGCTAGATCATATACAGTGGGGAAAAAAGGTATTTAGTCAGCCACCAATTGTGCAAGTTCTCCCACTTAAAAAGATGAGAGAGGCCTGTAATTTTCATCATATGTGCACGTCAACTATGACAGACAAAATGAGGAAAAAAAATCCAGAAAATCACATTGTAGGATTTTTAATGAATTTATTTGCAAATTATGGTGGAAAATAAGTATTTGGTCAATAACAAAAGTTTCTCATACTTTGTTATATACCCTTTGTTGGCAATTACACAGGTCAAACGTTTTCTGTAAGTCTTCACAAGGTTTTCACACACTGTTGCTGGTATTTTGGCCCATTCCTCCATGCAGATCTCCTCTAGAGCAGTGATGTTTTGGGGCTGTCGCTGGGCAACACGGACTTTCAACTCCCTCCAAAGATTTTCTATGGGGTTGAGATCTGGAGACTGGCTAGGCCACTCCAGGACCTTGAAATGCTTCTTACGAAGCCACTCCTTCGTTGCCCGGGCAGTGTGTTTGGGATCATTGTCATGCTGAAAGACCCAGCCACGTTTCATCTTCAATGCCCTTGCTGATGGAAGGAGGTTTTCACTCAAAATCTCACGATACATGGCCCCATTCATTCTTTCCTTTACACGGATCAGTCGTCCTGGTCCCTTTGCAGAAAAACAGAACCAAAGCATGATGTTTCCACCCCCATGCTTCACAGTAGGTATGGTGTTCTTTGGATGCAACTCAGCATTCTTTGTCCTCCAAACACGACGAGTTGAGTTTTTACCAAAAAGTTCTATTTTGGTTTCATCTGACCATATGACATTCTCCCAATCCTCTTCTGGATTATCCAAATGCACTCTAGCAAACTTCAGACGGGCCTGGACATGTACTGGCTTAAGCAGGGGGACACGTCTGGCACTGCAGGATTTGAGTCCCTGGCGGCGTAGTGTGTTCCTGATGGTAGGCTTTGTTACTTTGGTCCCAGCTCTCTGCAGGTCATTCACTAGGTCCCCCCGTGTGGTTCTGGGATTTTTGCTCACCGTTCTTGTGATCATTTTGACCCCACGGGGTGAGATCTTGCGTGGAGCCCCAGATCGAGGGAGATTATCAGTGGTCTTGTATGTCTTCCATTTCCTAATAATTGCTCCCACAGTTGATTTCTTCAAACCAAGCTGCTTACCTATTGCAGATTCAGTCTTCCCAGCCTGGTGCAGGTCTACAATTTTGTTTCTGGTGTCCTTTGACAGCTCTTTGGTCTTGGCCATAGTGGAGTTTGGAGTGTGACTGTTTGAGGTTGTGGACAGGTGTCTTTTATACTGATAACATGTTCAAACAGGTGCCATTAATACAGGTAACGAGTGGAGGACAGAGGAGCCTCTTAAAGAAGAAGTTACAGGTCTGTGAGAGCCAGAAATCTTGCTTGTTTGTAGGTGACCAAATACTTATTTTCCACCATAATTTGCAAATAAATTCATTAAAAATCCTACAATGTGATTTTCTGGATTTTGTTTTCTCAATTTGTCTGTCATAGTTGACGTGTACCTATGATGAAAATTACAGGCCTCTCTCATCTTTTTAAGTGGGAGAACTTGCACAATTGGTGGCTGACTAAATACTTTTTTCCCCCACTGTATCTCATTATCTGCATATGAGTGATCATTATTGACATAAATGTTTATTTCCCAGATATACGACTTATCACATCACGTAAGTATCATTTGTTTCATTTCTGT
>NC_140026.1:24444456-24514456 GCF_964263955.1 Coregonus lavaretus
CTCCCTTCCCTCACTCTCCCCTCCTCCTCTCTCTCACCATTCCTTCCTACCCTCTCTCTCTCCCTCTCCCCTGCCTCTTTCTCTCTATGAACTACATACTCTGGTTCCCTTCTCTCAGATGAAGGGTAGGTTTTGAGGTCCAGATCAGTCCGACTCAGATGTTTGTGGTTTGGCACATCTGCTTGTAAACCACCTGTGTAACTGGTAGAGATGATAGAGACCACTGTGATGTTTCCTTGGCATTCCCTGTGGAACACAGACCCTGGTAATTACAGACCAGGATAGGGAATGCTTGTCTCTCATCATAAGCTAATGCAGCCATTGATCTCATCATCTTACCGTACATGTGTTGGGTTCTCAGGGGAAAGGACCCAGAAGCATGAGTGTTTTATTGAATGTTTATTAAAGGTTCATTGCGTTTCTATGACTGTGATTTTATATGATGTTCACCCTTTTGATTGTGGTGATCATGGCCTGCAGACCGAGTCTTGTCTTTACAGAGTTTAGGGGATTATTAAGATAGAAATATGATGCATAGAGCTGGCACGATTCCCTACTCTAAATGACAGAGAATCATGTATGTTCCACACATCACATTTCTATCTGATTGCTGTGTAATGTTGCAATCTATGAAAATAGTCCCAGGTTAGCTTTTCTGGGTCAAACAGGGGCTCCAGAGAGAGAGTTCCAGGGGCCCAGGGGAGGTGGTGTGTTTCCCCCACTCTGGGCTTCCTCTCTGAGTGTGGGCGTAGGCCCGACTGGAGGAAATGTGCTGACTCAGCCCCTGGAGTAAGGCACTCAGTTCACCCCGACGGAGGGAGGGAGGGAAGGGAGGGAGGGAGGGAAGGGAGAAAAGTTCCAATCCAAACAGACGAGGGAAGGGGGGGGGGGGGGGACGACGACACAGTAGGAGGGTCAGCTGGAAAAGCCAGCTGTAGTGTGTGTTCCATTGTGTGCACGTGTGTGTTTGTGTGTGTGTTGGGGTTTGATATAAGGAGCTGTGTGCAACCAGCGTTGAGCGATGCCCTGTTGTGTGGTGGCGACTGAAGCGAGGAGGGTAACCATGGCGATGCCAGACCATAAACCACCCCAATTAACGTCACAACCGTCCAAGTGCAACATTCTGCCCACAACGCAACAGATTATGTGGTTGTTCCCTACATCCCACAATGACACTCAATATATATATATTGCATTAGCTGATTGACTTTGACATTCTATGGAATAGTGAACTCAAGCATACCTGCACTGCACACAAACTATGTTTGGTGGTTCATGTCCGCAGTGCATACACTAACCAAACTGTCATTGGTCCAGGTCTGGAGTATCTCATGCCCATTGGCTCAGTCAACACAAGGAGTCTGGGCGGGATCTATCATCAGACATCAAAGTGGAGCAGGCTACTGCTTGGTACTTTGAAGTGATCTAAGAACACCAGAGCTCCCTCAGAAGCTTGGCTCGAGTTTCTCAAACAGACATGATGTCAGATTACATAGGCTTTATGATCTAGCCTACATGATATATGGTCTAGACGAGTAGTTGTAGTACACATGTGGGCGTCATATGATAGCTCAATTTACATAGGATGGATAATGATGATGCGCTCTCTAATTTGTGTAAGTACACCCACTGGTTTTCCTGTATTGTAAGGGTGAGTTTGGATTGTGCTTGTAGGTTGCCCATCACTTGTAGGTTACCCATCACTTGTAGGTTGCCCATCACTTGTAGGTTGCCCATCACTTGTAGGTTGCCCAACAATGAGTGTACAAAACATTAAGAACACCTTCATAATATTGAGTTGCATCCCCCCCTTTTGCCCTCAGAACAGCCTCAATTTGTCAGGGCATGGACTCTACAAGGTGTCGAAATTGTTCCACAGGGATGCTTGCCAATGTTGACTCCAATGTTTCCCACTGTTGTGTCAAGTTGACTGGAGGTCCTTTGGGGGGTGGACCATTCTTGATTCATGCGGGAAACTGTTGAGCATGAAAAACACAGCAGCGTTGCAATTCTTGACACAAACTAGTGCGCCTGGCACCTACAGTGAGGGAAAAAAGTATTTGATCCCCTGCTGATTTTGTAAGTTTGCCCACTGACAAAGACATGATCATTCTATAATTTTAATGGTAGGTTTATTTGAACAGTGAGAGACAGAATAACAACAAAAAATCCAGAAAAACGTATGTCAAAAATGTTATAAATTGATTTGCATTTTAATGAGGGGAATAAGTATTTGACCCCTCTGCAATACATGACTTAGTACTTGGTGGCAAAACCCTTGTTGGCAATCACAGAGGTCAGACGTTTCTTGTAGTTGGCCACCAGGTTTGCACACATCTCAGGAGGGATTTTGTCCCACTCCTCTTTGCAGATCTTATCCAAGTCATTAAGGTTTCGAGGCTGACGTTTGGCAACTCAAACCTTCAGCTCCCTCCACAGATTTTCTATGGGATTAAGGTCTGGAGACTGGCTAGGCCACTCCAGGACCTTAATGTGCTTCTTCTTGAGCCACTCCTTTATTGCCTTGGCCGTGTGTTTTGGGTCATTGTCATGCTGGAATACCCATCCACGACCCATTTTCAATGCCCTGGCTGAGGGAAGGAGGTTCTCACCCAAGATTTGACGGTACATGGTCCATCGTCTCTTTTGATGCGGTGAAGTTGTCCTGTCCCCTTAGCAGAAAAACACCCCCAAAGCATAATGTTTCCACCTCCATGTTTGATGGTGGGGATGGTGTTCTTGGGGTCATAGGCAGCATTCCTCCTCCTCCAAACACGGCGAGTTGAGTTGATGCCAAAGAGCTCGATTTTGGTCTCATTTGACAACAACACTTTCAACCAGTTCTCCTCTGTATCATTCAGATGTTCATTGGCAAACTTCAGACGGGCCTGTATATGTGCTTTCTTGAGCAGGGGGACCTTGCGGGCGCTGCAGGATTTCAGTCCTTCACGGCGTAGTGTGTTACCAATTGTTTTCTTGGTGACTATGGTCCCAGCTGCCTTGAGATCATTGACAAGATCCTCCCGTGTAGTTCTGGGCTGATTCCTCACCGTTCTCATGATCATTGCAACTCCACGAGGTGAGATCTTGCATGGAGCCCCATACCGAGGGAGATTGACAGGTCTTTTGTGTTTCTTCCATTTGCGAATAATCGCACCAACTGTTGTCACCTTCTCACCAAGCTGCTTGGCGATGGTCTTGTAGCCCATTCCAGCCTTGTGTAGGTCTACAATCTTGTCCCTGACATCCTTGGAGAGCTCTTTGGTCTTGGCCATGGTGGAGAGTTTGGAATCTGATTGATTGATTGCTTCTGTGGATAGGTGTCTTTTATACAGGTAACAAGCTGAGATTAGGAGCACTCCCTTTAAGTGTGCTCCTAATCTCAGCTCGTTACCTGTATAAAAGACACCTGGGAGACAGAAATCTTTCTGATTGAGAGGGGGTCAAATACTTATTTCCCTCATTAAAATGCAAATCAATTTATAACATTTTTGACATGCGTATTTCTGGATTTTGTTGTTGTTATTCTGTCTCTCACTGTTCAAATAAATATACCATTAAAATTATAGACTGATAATTTCTTTGTCAGTGGGCAAACATACAAAATCAGTAGGGGATCAAATACTTTTTTCCCTCACTGTACTACCATACCCCTTTCAAATACACTTAAATATTTTCTTGCCCATTCACCCTCTGAATGGCACACATACACCATGTCTCAATTGTCTCAAGGCTTAAAAATCCTTCTTTAACCTGTCTCCTCCCCTTCATCTACACTGATTGAAGTGGATTTAACAAGTGACATCAATAAGGGATCATAGCATTCACCTGGATTCACCTGGTCAGTCTATGTCATGGAAAGAGCAGGTGTTCTTAATGTTTTGTACACTCAGTGTAGTTATGCATTGCTATATTTAGTTCCTGTATGACGTTTTGAGTGTGTCCTAATAGAGTAGTAACACATTTTGTTATGGGAAATGCAGGCTCTTTAAGGTGAGAGGGGAAAACATCTGGTTTATTTTCTTGTCCTGAGTTTGTAGGTGTGTGTATTTGTCTGTCTGTTTCTCTGTCTGTCTGTCTGTCTGTCTGTCTCTCTCTCATTTACAAATGGTGTCTGTAGCATATCCGCCTCGTCTGGTGTGTTTAGTCTGGGGACGTGACAGCTCCACACACACACACACCACACACACACACACACACACACACACACACACACACACACACACACACACACACACACACACACACACACACACACACACACACCACCTAGGGCCTCTATCATCGGAGTGACAGGAGAAGGCAGAGTAGTGTTTAAGGACCCGTCAGACATCAAGACACACGCATGCACACACACACACACACTAAAGAAAGTATGGTGGGCGTTATATACTGTCAGCCCATTATAAATCAGAACACCATTCTGCGACGACAACAACAAAAAAAGAATTTTATGTATTTATGCAGAAGGTCTCAAGTTCACCTTTGGAGCTAGTAGACCCAAACATGTACCCCCTCTGGCCCCCTTTATCTTCCCGAAAACCCTTCACCTCTCTTGCTTGGTCCGGGAATGATAACGGACTACCCCCCAGCTTAGACATTCCTCCAACCGTCTCCTGTAGTTTCTAGGTGTGTCCACATCTTGACTCAAGTGGGGGGTTAGTGTTTTTGAAGGCCCGGCCAGCAGCTATATATTTTGTTATATAAGACTGTTGACATGGGGAGTTTTGTTAGTGACAGCAGTGAGTGTTGGAGAGAGAGAGGGGTTTGTTTGCATGGTTTGGTGTTTTAGTTCATAGCCCTGAGTGTTGTTTGAGGGTTGTCCTCTTCGCTCCATGTCACCTAGGTCTAATTCCCACTTTCTTTAGCGATCTGAGGTTTTATTGCGTATTGTTGCTCCTCCACCACCCGTTTTGACCACCCCTGTTGGAGGTAGGCTTTAACTTGTTATTCCTCTCTAGCCAAAAGAGTTCACAACACAATACACTGTGAAATTGGTCATCAAACTCTTAGGTCTGTTGGCTGAAACACGTGTACAGTAAGAAAGCAGGCAAAAGACCATGTATGCTGTCATGCAGTTAGTTTATGCCATTTACAAAACTGGTCCAGGACTGCCTTTATGATATGGTCTGGGGTGTGGAAAACTGATCAGAAATCAGGGACAGAACGTTACCAACGTCTCTTTCAGCTTGATACTAAGGTGCTTGTTTAGTCCTAGGCTATGCCCTATCTCTCTCTAGAATTTAATTTAAAAAAAGCTATTTTTACATCAGCAGTTGTCACAAAGTGCTTATACAGAAACCCAGCCTAAACCCCAAGCCCTCTGTCTCTCTCTCTCTCTCTCTCTCTCTCTCTCTCTCTCTCTCTCTCTCTCTCTCTCTCTCTCTCTCTCTCTCTCTCTCTCTCTCTCTGTCTCTCTCTCTCTCTCTCTCTCTCTCTCTCTCTTCTCTCTCTCTCTCTCTCTCTCTCTCTCTCTCTCTCTCTCTCTCTCTCTCTCTCTCTCTCTCTCTCTCTCTCTCTCTCTCTCTCTCTCTCTCTCTCTCTCTCTCTCTCTCTCTGTCTCTGTCTCTGTCTCTGTCTCTGTCTCTGTCTCTGTCTCTCTCTCTGTCTCTGTCTCTGTCTCTGTCTCTGTCTCTCTCTCTCTCTCTCTCTCTCATCCCTTTCATACACAGACCGAAATCTCACAAATTGACCATGCCTGCTTCTTTTTGAAAGGGGTAGGTGGTAAAAAACTAATAAAACCCACTTAAAGACTTAGTCATGATTCCTGCATTTTCACAGAACCTGTAACCAAAATACAGCCCCCTGCTCCCACCCAATCTAACTGCTACGCCACCATGTCTGTGTCAATGACTGATTTCACCTGTATTGCTATACTTTGCACTTTAAAGTAAATCTCAGCTCTGTTAAAAGTACACTCAAGAAAAGCTATTGTATTTATTATAGTGATTAAGGAGTAACATTAAAACAGACTAATAAGCTCCACCAACATTAGACAACTATACAGAAATACCTAAAATTGCTGAAATAAGTAAATCAAATCAATGATGAGAGATTAGTCAGATTAACTGATAATTGAACCAAGAGCTTTGCCATGAACCAAGAGGTTTTGAGTTCAAATCTCAAGTGAGGATATGTTGAATAATAATTACTGTATAAATGAACATGCACAATATAATCATGTACTGTATGTCAACGTGTGTAAAAATATGGAAGTGTCTGTGTGTGTGTAACCAGCATTGGTATAAAGTACTTAAGCAAAAATACTTTAAGGTACTGCTTAAGTAGTTTTTTGGGGTTTCTGTACTTTACTATTTATATTTTTGACAACTTTTACTTTTACTCCACTACATTTCTTAAGAAAATAATGTACTTTTTACTCCATAAATGTTCTCTGACACCCAAAAGTACTTTTTACATTTCGAAAGCTTGCAGGACAGGAAAATGGTCAAATTCACACACTTATCAAGAGAACATCCCTGGTCATTCCTACTGCCTCTGATCTGGCGGACTCACTAAACACAAATGCTTTGTTTGTAAATTATGTGTGGAGTGTGCCCCTGGCTATCCGTAAATTAAAAATAAAATCGTGCAATCTGGTTTGCTTAATATAAGGAATGTGAAATGATATATACTTTTACTTTTGATACTTAAGTATATAGAAATTACATTTACTTATCTTAACTATATTTTAATCCAAATACTTACTGGGTGACTTTCACCTTTACTTGAGTCATTTTCTATTAAGGTATCTTTACTTTTACTCAAGTATGACAATTGGGTACTTTTTCCACCACTGGTAACCTGTTGCACAGCACTTTTTAGTTAAGTTTCCCAAATAATAATGTATAGTTGAATGAACATATGAGAAATCAGAGCAAGATTACTGAATGTAAGTACATTCAGAGGTGAATGTATCAAACCAGTTGCTGTGATACGTTATTTGTTGTTGTGCACTCTCCTCAAACAATAGCATGGTATTCTTTCAGTGTAATAGCTACTGTAAATTGGACAGTGCAGTTAGATTAACAAGAATGTAAGCTTTCTGCCCATATAAGACATGTCTATGTCCTGGAAAGTTTGCTGTTACTTACAACAGTCATGCTAATCACATTAGCGCACGTTAGGTCAACCGTCCCGTGTACGGGACACCGATCCCGTAGAGGTTAAGGTAGGCACGGCTGTGGAACCAGTTACTTAATAATAATTAGTTGAAACAACTAGATTTATTTTTACACTGTACCAGCAATAAAGTGCTAAATAAAGGTTTGTTTGAAAGAGGGTCATATAAACATTGCCTTATATTTTTTACAGGTAATATACAACATCTTCTGTCTGAAATGGGTATATGTCTCTCTATCCCTCTCCCCCCTCTCTCTCAAAGGATAATAAGATTACAACAGGAATGTGTGCAAGCTGCGGTTTGTATAGCTATAGACTCCCAGTCTTCTCCATAGCTGTGAGAGTAAAATATGGATGTGTATTCTAACCTCGTAAATGTATCTTGCAGACAACGGTATGCACCATCTCAATGCCAGACGCACTGATCAAAAGTTTAGGCCACCATCCCCAAACTGTACATCACTATCATTAATAGAGCTGTCAAGGGGGTCCTTCAGGCTTTTACAGGGCCTACTAGATATTATATCATTACAGGTGTCTGGCAAAAACAATATGTACTGTACGTCAATTGAGACTGCCCAAATCACTCTGTACTGCTGTGTGTAGAACATTCCAAACCGTTTCATTAGCTGTCAGATTTCACATGTGGAGGGGATGCAGATAATTGCATGACCATTTACTATGACATAATGCATTACTCAATAGGTGTATCAAAATATACCACCCTAGAATCTTTATTGCTCCTCACAGAGTTCAACTGAACTGATTTAATGGTATCATCCAAAACACACAAGCATGGTCTGTGAGGAATTATGCCTTTGCAGGGGTTAGACGATATAGATAGACAGTTTCATCGTGAGTGTGTGTTTTCTGTCATAGTGGGAGACCTGGTGAATTCTCTACAGAACAAACCACAGATAGGACCTATAATTATATGCTTAGCTAACCAACCATAACTTCTAGGGTCCTGTCAATGGACCTCCACTATTTAGAGTTCATATGATGTAATCAGTAATAACACATGTTTATGACACGCTCTACTGGAACTGAAGGGCTGAACCATTAAAGATAGAGGTGTGTGTTCTTTATCTACAGAGCAGTTCTGTATTAATGTGCAGAGCATAACACGCATATCACCCCCATAAACTTAACGTGAAGCGATCCATACCCTTTTCTCACGCCCAGTGAGACACACACACACACACACACCTAAACATCCAGCTATGCATTTATATGGGATGTACCTATTGTTTGTCTATATAAAAGGTTAGTGAATGTATATGTTCCCAGAGCTGTAAATCAACTTTGATGGCAGGGAAGATTCCTCAAATCTTATGCCAGTGCCAGCCTCGGTTGGACAACTCTGTGGAAACTCTCAGGTAAAATGTAGTACTGGGAGTTTTTCTTTCCATCTGCCTAGTTGGTTCTATAAGACTGTATAGTTATTGTGTATTGTATGATACTTTGTTGTTGCCGTGGTTGGTTTGGTCTACATACACCTTTGACTACGTCAGTCAGGTTGTGTTTGTTTCCCAAGAGTCTTTGAATGCTGATGAAACGGTATTGCCTACAGAGTGTGTTGACATCAACTTGGTCATAACCACATTATTACATTACACCTATGCTGGCCATGAGTATGATGTGTAATATCCTGTGTGTTTGTGAGTGTGTGCTGTCTAACATTCTATTGTTTGTGTTCTGTGTCTTTTTGTAGCCATGGAGGAGTTGGTGTGTGAGCTGCGTCTGTTCCTGGACCTGCTGGACAGGGAGTATCTGAGCGCTGGGGTCAGGGAGAAGAAGATGCTCATCTCCAACATCCTCCACAGGGTCCTCAACGCTAATGGTCAGAACTGCAACTATTTTACAACATAATCTTACACACAACCATCACATAACCTTTACACAACCCCACTCCACTCATCTCCGACATGCTTCACAGGGTCCTCAACGCTAAAGGTCAGAACCTTAACACAACCTTTACACAACCTCATGGTCAGACCTAGAACCATCACATAACCTTTACACAAAACCTCAGTCCACTCATTTCCAACATTCTGCATAGGGTACCCAACGCTAAAGGTCAGAACCACAACCTTCACACACCCTTTGTCCATTTCAACCTCAGTTCAGTTAAGGTCAGACTCCCAACCACCGCACAACAACTATTACACAACTTTAGTCCATTCAGTTCACCTCAATCCCTATTATATGTAATTCTGTTCCATCGTATTGTTTAGAAACATAACATGGATGAAACCAAATTCCATTTATTATCCCTTCTTGTGTTTACATTGCAGTTTTCCACTGTCTCTAAAATCTCTCTCTTTATCTCTCTCTTTCTCTCTCAGAGCCCTCGTTCAAGCCAGAGATCCACAGCAGCCTCCCGGCCCCCCCTCAGATGCCCCTCCCAGAGATCCCACACCCCTGGCTGGTAAGACAACCTCACATCACCTCTGACCCCTAACCTCTGACATCACCACCTTTACATCACTTTACCCCGCTCTGACTGACAGTCAACTGACTGGGCATGGTAGTGAACTGACTGGGCATGGTAGTTATTTGTACTGGATCAGATCGCAACACTGCCTATAAACTTGATTGATCGCTTGATGATGTTTATTGTCACTCAAGAGGAAATTCCTTCCTCATTCTTCAACCACAAGTAACTTGACACATTGAGACATGTTGCATGAGCTCAAGTCAGATCGCATGGAGTACTCTGTCCCATGAATGTCACGTCCAATCATATTGGAGGATGTTGTAACCATGTGAACTGTTTCAGGGCGTTTTTACAGTCTCTTATAAATCAGTAGGAAGGGTAGTTCTGAGATCAATATGTTTCTGCTTTCTCACCACCTCCCAACCCCTGACAATCATCAATAACACATAAGCAGGGTTTAATGTGTGTGGATGTGTGTGTGTGTTGTGGGAACAGAAAGTGTGTGTGTGTGTGTAATTTGTCTCCGAGCGGATGCGTCTGATCATATCCAGGTGTGCCGTGCTATCCCATAAACCCCCTTCACCATGACAATAACCCACAACACCTTGTTCTTCAGCGCTGTGGTAAGGAGTGTGTGACACACACACACACACACACACACCGCTTTACTTTCTTGATATTTCAGGACTTTTTGGGGAGTACAAATGTTTGACCATTAAAAATCCTATTTTCCCTAAACCCTAAACCTTAACCTTAACCTTAACCCAAACCTTAACCTTAACCTTAACCCCCAAATCCTAAACCCTAAACCTAACCCTTAAGCTTAAATTAGCATTTTAACAAATTCAGGACATGAAAAAAGTCCTGACTTTTCAAAAAGGTTATTGTTTTACCTTGTCAGGACATTCGGGTGAATTGTTAGGACATTGGGGTCCCGATAAGGTAGGAAAACAAGTACACACACACACACACACACACACACACACACACACACACACACACACACACACACACACACACACACACACACACATTCCCCCTTACAGTGCAGTTTGTAATTAGAACCATCCTACCTCTGTCCTCTCCTGACCCCAGTATGTGTCTGGACTCTGGAACTCCAGGCTGCACTTCCCGGAACACTTTGGGGGAGGAAGGGGTGGAGGGGGAGTAAGAGGAAGATGAGGAGGAGGAGGAGGAGGAGGAGGAGGAGGAGGAGGAGGAGAGGGGGTTAGGGAGGGGTTACGGGGTCATGCAGTCTCTTTCTCTCTCCCTCTCCCTTTGAGATTACCATTCATTACATTGCAATGCTGACCTCTGGAAAACAGTCCAAGTAGCTGTGAGTTTTTTCAACCATCTTTGGTTTCAGTTCACATACAGTGAATCTCCCCCTCCAATGTTCTCTCCCTCTGTCTCTCCCTTGGTAACTCTGTCTCCTCCATTCCTGTAAGTAATAAACCCTATAGTGTATGTTAGGGAGAGAGAGGGAGGGAGAGGGAGAGAGCGAGAGAGACAGAGATAGAGACACACACCCAGGGCAGAGAGAGTAGGCGTGCGTGATGCATGAGCCACACTCTGTCTGTGACCGGCCACGGCCCAGCACTCCCACACACTCTTGCCAGCGTAGCACACAAGGGGACGTTAACAATGCTAAAAAGCCGATTGGACGTCTATTACCAAAATGCTAGAGGAGAACGTAGAGGAGAAAACAACGCTAGGAAGCACAGGCAAAATATCAAGATATCAGTGGCAGCTGTACATAACTCTTTTCCTTCTCAAACACGGCAGAAAGCTAACACTATGGTGCCCCGTCTCCTTAGTAATTCATCCACTTACTTAGCCCACTACATAGAAAGTTCAACCAAATACACAGCTGGAGAGTATAGGAGATCTTAGACAGTTATAAGATATCTACCTAGCAAACATTTAGTAGTGAATTGCATACAAGTGTAACTTCATCACTTTGTGTACGCTGCACAACAGAGGTTCACCTATAGAGAACCCTATGGACTCAGCACCTCCCGCTTTCTGCTGTTATGTTCTTTACAAACAAACACGTGATTGGCTCAACTGTTCTGGGGAACTACGGTACGCTTCATAATGGAAAAGAATGTGACAGGTGAAATGAAGAACGCGATCTGCTTTATCTCCTAATGTATTGCACAAGTTGACTGCAGGGATTTACTTAAACAGTAGCTACAAATATTCAAATGTGTGTAGAAACTTCAAATAAATAGTTTCAACGTTATTGACGGTATTTAAAAACCATCCCGTGGGTATTTCCAAATACCCCGGTATACGGTATTTACGGTATACCGCCCAACCCTAATTGATGCTGTGTCGAATGGATACCAGTACACAGCCATCTTGGTTTAGTGCTATAACTGCATTTGGTCATACAGAAAGTTTGTGTCTTCGCTTGGCTGGCTGGTGGAAGAGTTTGTGCTCCCTATCCATTCACTGAATTCTAATGGCTGTAATTGCATGAATGTGATGCACTGAGTGTACAAAACATTAGGAACACCTTGCTAATATTGAGTTGCCCACCGCTTTTCAATTTGTCGGGGTATGGACTCTACAAGGTGTTGAAAGCGTTCCACAAGGATGCTGGCCCATGTTGATTCCAATGCTTCCCACAGTTGTCTGAAGTTGGCTGGATGTTCTTTGGGGGGTGGACCATTCTTGATACACACAGAAAACTGTTGAGCGTGAAAAACCCAGCAACGTTGCAATTCTTGACACACTCAAGCCGGTGCGCCTGGCACCTACTACCATACCCCGTTCAAGGGCATTTCAATATTTTGTCTTGCCCATTCACCCTCTGAATGTCACACATAAACAATCCATGTCTCAATAGTCCCAAGGCTTGAAAATCCTTTTTTAAACTGTCTCCTCCCCTTCATCTACACTGATTAAAGTTATCAGAAGTCAGGATAAGACCCAGATGCAGACAGTTCGATTCACAGATGTTTATTAACAAAACAGGGGGCAGGCAGACGACAGGTCAAGGGTAGGCAGAGGTCGGTAATCCAGGGCAGAGTCAGTAAGGTACAGAACGGCAGGCAGGCTCTGGGTCAGGGCTGGCAGAGTGGTCAAAACCGGAAAAACTTGAGAAACAGGGGCTAGCGAGAAACAGGAGTACAGAAAAACCACGCTGGTAGGCTTGACGAGACAAGACGAACTGGCAACAGACAAACAGAAAACACAGTTATAAATGCACAGGGGATAATGGGGGAAATGGGCGACACCTGGAGGGGGGTGGAGACGAACACAAGACAGGTGAAACAGATCAGGGTGTGACAGAAGTGGATTTAACGGGTGACATCAATAAGGGATCATAATGTAGCTTTCACCTGGATTTACCTGGTCAGTCTAGTATGTCATGGAAAGAGCAGATGCTCCTAATGGGGCGGCAGGTAGCTTAGTTAGTAAATGCGTTGTGCCAGTAACCGAAAGGTCGCTGGTTCTAATCCCCGAGACGACTAGGTGAAAAATCTGTCGATGTGCCCTTGAGCAAGGCACTTAACCCTAATTGCTCCTGTAAGTCGCTCTGGATAAGAGCGTCTGCTAAATGACTAAAATGTAAATGTAATGTTTTGTACACTCAGTGCATAGCATTGTGTTGGGTCAGCAGTCCTGAAATTCCTAGAATAAGCATAATAACATCCTTTAGCAAAGTCATCTGACATGCTAACATGCTAACACAGACCCACTCAGTCAGTACAGAAGAGTTGTGATGGTCACATGGGTGGCATTTATTCAGGTTAGCGATTAGCAGAGAAAGAGACTGTTGATAGAGGCAAGGACCTCTGTCGCTAAGAATTGTTATTTGTGCCAGGGGAGCTGACTTTTTATTGACCCTTTCTCCACACACACGTACACACACACTCACACACACACACACAGACACACAAAGACACAGGCCCTTATATCATTAGGGATCAGGAGACCGTTACAGGATATCGTTTCATCAGATAGACAAAGATTGGGGCATTTTATTCTAACCGGCCCTCACTTTGAACCACCCAGCAGGCTTCCCTTCCTGTATGTGGTGTGTGTGTTCGTGTGTGTATGTCTGTGTTCGTGGGTGTGTTCCTGTGTATGTGTTTGTGTGTGTGATAATGTGTATGTTTGTGTGTGTGTGTGTGTGTTAGGGAAAATGTATGAAGGAGAACTGTGTGTGTATGTTCAAGAGAGAGACAGCATATTGGAGGTGTTCATGTGATGATTTCTTCACCACTTGTGAAACCTGTGGCCTTGAATGATTTCAACCCCATTAAGAGTTCCCTTCTCTTGCTCATTCCCACACAGTAGCCCCAGTCTTGTGTGATTCCAGTCTAACCCTGTCCCCAGTCGGGGCCAGGCAGGAATGCAGGGATCAATAAAATGGTTGTTCGTCAACACAGTCTCACGACCCTATCGCACTCCTGTTAACACACAGACTGTCTGTAGAATAGAGGATGCTTAGTGTCTTTACCTCGAGAGAGTAGATAGATAGTAAACAAGGTTACGGTCCTGTAGCCTGGTTAAACCAGTGAAACCATTGTTTCACTAAGTGAGTACAGGTTTCAGTCTGGTTTAACCAGGCTAAGGGCTCTTAACTCCAGGACAGGAGTTTTCCTGATCAGGTCACATGGTCAGGGTGTCAGGAAATAAAAGTATTGAGGAAAGGATTGTCAAGGGTTAATGTCGGTTGTAGACAGAGTGAGTTCCTTGAGGCTGCTGACAGTATGTTTGTTGATTGACAGGACCCTTGAGGGGTGAGGATGGAAACTGTTTCATGTGTAGAGAGGGATCTGGATACTTATGTCTCTTAGTTTTCTTAGTGGAAGCATAAAATACAGTTGAAGTCGGAAGTTTACATACACTTAGGTTGGAGTCATTAAAACTATTTTTACAACCACTCCACAAATTTCTTGTTAACAAACTATAGTTTTGGCAAGTCGGTTAGGACATCTACTTTGTGCATGGCTTTAGAAGCTTCTGATAGGCTAATTAACATAATTTTAGTCAATTGGAGGTGTACCTGTGGATGTATTTGAAGGCCTACGTTCAAACTCAGTGCCTCTTTGCTTGACATCATGGGAAAATCTAAAGAAATCAGCTCAGATAAAATATTGTAGACCTCCACAAGTCTGGTTCATCCTTGGGCGCAATTACCAAACACCTGAAGGTACCACGTTCATCTGTACAAACAATAGTACGCAAGTATAAACACCATGGGACCACGCAGCTGTCATACCGCTCAGGAAGGAGACTGTCTCCTAGAGATGAACGTACTTTGATGCGAAAAGTGCAAATCAATCCCAGAACAACAGCAAAGGACCTTGTGAAGATGCTGGAGGAAACAGGTACAAAAGTATCTATATCCACAGTAAAACAAGTCATATATCGATATAACCTGAAAGGCCGCTCAGCAAGGAAAAAGCCACTGCTCCAAAACCGCCATAAAAAAGCCAGACTACGGTTTGCAACTGCACATGGGGACAAAGATCTTACTTTTTGGAGAAATGTCCTCTGGTCTGATGAAACAGAAATAGAACTGTTTGGCCATAATGACCATTGTTATGTTTGGAGGAAAAGGGGGTTGCTTGCAAGCCGAAGAACACTGTCCCAACCGTGAAGCCTGGGGGTGGCAGCATCATGCTGTGGGGGTGCTTTGCTGCAGGAGGGACTGGTGCACTTCACAAAATAGATGGCATCATGAGGAAGGAAAATGATGTGGATATATTGAAGCAACATCTCAAGACATCAGTCAGGAAGTTAAAGCTTGGTCGCAAATGGGTCTTCCAAATGAACAATGACCCCAAGCATACTTCCAAAGTTGTGGCGAAATGGCTTAAGGACAACAAAGTCAAGGTATTGGAGTGGCCATCACAAAGCCCTGACCTCAATCCTATAGAAAATTTGTGGGCAGAACTGAAAAAGCGTTTGCGAGCAAGGAGGCCTACAAACCTGACTCAGTTACACAAGCTCTGTCAGGAGGAATGGGCCACAATTCACCCAACTTATTGTGGGAATCTTGTGGAAGGCTACCCGAAACGTTTGACTCAAGTCAAACAATTTAAAGGCAATGCTACCAAATACTAATTGAGTGTATGTAAACTTATGACCCACTGGGAATGTGATGAAATAAATAAAAGCCGAAATAAATCATTCTCTCTACTATTATTCTGACATTTCACATTCTTAAAATAAAGTGGTGATCCTAACTGACCTAAGACAGGGAATTTTTACTAGGATTAAATGTAAGGAATTGTGAAAAACTGAGTTTGTATTTGTCTAAGGTGTATGTAAACTTCCGACTTCAACTGTATGTAGCTCCTCCTTTGACCTTCAGTCACTGGCAGTACTCAGGGTACACACACACACACACACACACACACACACACACACACACACACACACACACACACACACACACACACACACACACACACACACACACACACACACTTACTCACTAAGCGGAGGAGCTTCTTGAGTCATTTTAAAACTACCTATAACTAGTGTTGTCACGATGCCAGATTTTTGACTTCGATACCAGGTTAAGTATATTAATACCAAACCTACTGAAACGGTACTCAATACCAAAACGATACTCGATGCTGAAACAATACTAGGGCAAAAAAATGTATAACATATTAGCTAAAGACACAGAATAACCACTGGGCTTTCTTTTTTTTAAACATTGAACAAAATGTTGATAACTGGTAGAACAAATCAAATTATATTCTATATTCAATTTCTTGCAAAAGATAAAACAACATATTAAATAACAGAAGAATACCTTACATTTTTCTTATGCAAAATCAATTACATCTAAACTGTTTTAACATGTAATTTGATACATATCAGTGTTAATTTGCTCATCTATGGAAATAATATTGGTTGAAATGACATTCATTAGACCTATATATTAATTATTCATTACAGCTAAATAATTGAATGTATTAAATGAATAGTTTAGTTCCAAAATGACATAAAACACACTTTGAAGCTCATTTCTGAAGCTTCTATATTGCAATAGTCTATAGGCCATAGAAATACAATGAAATTTACACAGCATAGTACTATTCGCAGAGTGCATTTCACTTCCCAGGGTGCAATGCTTCGCCCAGGGCTGCTGGCTGGTTAGTGGCTACTGGCTACTGCTAGCAAGATGTGAATTTCACATTACTTTTGGGTTGTGTAATCATATTATAATGCTCACATGAATGCCATGCTGAATATATGTTCATGTCATTGTCACTCAAAAATAATTCTAATTTAGTAGAATGACAACGCTACAATGCAAATATCATGTGTAAAATAGTTTTTTATGTCGTTTTGGAACTAAACCTCCCTTGCACTGCACTGCTTTGTAACACCTTTTGCTTAGTTGTTTCGTCATCATCATGCGCAAGCGCAGCCTGGCTAGCTACTGCCCCCTTGAGAAAATTCAGTCAAATTACTAGACAGACTCGATCCTCTCAATGCATATATGAAGTGAGACACATTTGACAAAGTACTGAAAGTAACAAAAATTCAAGTACCGAACCGTTTTTCATGTTCTAGTAGTGGAAAAGTACAGCAGTTTTGGTATACAGTGCAACACTACCCAACCCTCACCTCATAAATCTGTGTATCAGACAAAGAGGATGAAGGGGGAGTTTCTTTACTCTTGTACTCCATGTTTCACACACACACACACACACACACACACACACACACACACACACACACACACACACACACACACACACACACACACACACACACACACACACACACACACACACACACACAGCTGGCTGTAATTAAGCAGTCATAATTGCAACCAGGCGTTCAGATTGACACAGACTGACTGAAACCTCATGGGAAAAGCTGAGTCCATCCTATCTCTCTCTCTGTCTCTCTCTCTCTCTGTCTCTCTCTGTCTCTCTCTCTCGGTCTCTGTCTCTCTCGCTCTCTCTGTCTCTCTCTCTCACTCTTTTTCCTCACAACTACACTCCCTGTGGTGTTTCAACAGCAGAGTTTCAATCTACACCTTCACCCTTACCGATAGCCATCACACAGGAGGTTAGGCATGTACAGTCGTGGTCAAAAGTTTTGAGAATGACACAAATACTAATTTTCACAAAGTCTGCTGCCTCAGTTTTGATGATGGCAATTTGCATATACTCCAGAATGTCATGAAGAGTGATCAGATGAATTGCAATTAATTGCAAAGTCCCTCTTTGCCCCAAAAAAACATTTCCACTGCATTTCAGCCCTGCCACAAAAGGACCAGCTGCCATCATGTCAGTGATTCTCTCGTTAACACAGGTGAGAGTGTTGACGAGAACAAGGCTGGAGATCACTCTGTCATGCTGATTGAGTTAGAATAACAGACTGGAAGCTTTAAAAGGAGGGTGGTGCTTGAAATCATTGTTCTTCCTCTGTTAACCATGGTTACCTGCAAGGAAACACGTACCATCATCATTGGTTTGCACAAAAAGGGCTTCACAGGCAAGGATATTGCTGCTAGTAAGATTGCACCTAAATCAACCATTTATCGGATCATCAAGAACTTCAAGGAGAGAGGTTCAATTGTTGTGAAGAAGGCATCAGGGCACCCAAGAAAGTCCAGCAAGCGCCAGGACCGTCTCCTAAAGTTGATTCAGCTGCGGCATCGTGGGCACCACCAGTGCAGAGCTTGCTCAGGAATTGCAGCAGGCAGGTGTGAGTGCATCTGCACGCACAGTGAGGTGAAGACTTTTGGAGGATGGCCTGGTGTCAAGAAGGGCAGCAAAGAAGCCACTTCTCTCCAGGAAAAACATCAGGGACAGACTGATATTCTGCAAAAGGTACAGGGATTGGACTACTGAGGACTGGGGTAAAGTCATTTTCTCTGATGAATCCCCTTTCCGATTGTGAGTGAGCCGAGGTAGTGGGCTCACTCACAATTTTGCCTAAAAACACAGCAATGAATAAAGAATGGTACCAACACATCCTCCGAGAGCAACTTCTCCCAACCATCCAAGAACAGTTTGGTGACGACCAATGCCTTTTCCAATATGATGGAGCACCTTGCCATAAGGCAAAAGTGATAACTAAGTGGCTCGGGGACCAAAACATCGACATTTTGGATCCATGGCCAGGAAAATCCCCAGACCTTAATCCCATTGAGAATTTGTGGTCGATCCTCAAGAGGCGGGTGGACAACCAAAAACCCACAAATTATGACAAACTCCAAGCATTGATTATGCAAGAATGGACTGCCATCAGTCAGGATGTGGCCCAGAAGTTAATTGACAGCATGCCAGGGCGGATTGCAGAGGTCTTGAAAAAGAAAGGTCAACACTGCAAATATTGACTCTTTGCATAAACTTAATGTAATTGTCAATAAAAGCCTTTGACACTTATGGAATGCTTGTAATTATACTTCAGTATACCATAGTAACATCTGATAAAAATATCTCATAACACTGAAGCAGCGAACTTTGTGAAGACCAATACTTGTGTCATTCTCAAAATTTTTGACCACGACTGTACATGTAAAACTCAGCAAATGAGTTCCATCTGTGTTGATGTTGGCGAGTGCCCACCCCTTACACACATTTTCATAGAGAGCCGCTCACACACACACATTTACTCCTTTCTCTTTCTTGTTCGCATACACACGCTCGATATACACATATTTGTACGTGATCAAAAGTATGTGGACACCTGCCTGTCGAACATCTCTTTCCAAAATCATGGGCATTAATATGGAGTTGGTCCCCCCTTTGCTGCTATAAAAGCCTCCACTCTTCTGGGAAGGCTTTCCACTAGATGATGGAACATTGCTGCTGGGACTTGCATTTACATTTAAGTCATTTAGCAGACGCTCTTATCCAGAGCGACTTAGAAATTGGTGCATTCAACTTAGGACTACCACTTTTTTTTTTTTTTTTTGGGACAACCACTTTTTTTTTTTTATGGGGGGTGGGGGGGTAGAAGCATTACTGTTATACTATTCCAGGTATTCCTTAAAGAGGTAGGGTTTCAAGTGTCTCCGGAAGATGGTCAGTGACTCCGCTGTCCTGGCGTCGTGGGGGAGCCTGTTCCACCATTGGGGTGCCAGAGCAGCGAATAGCTTTGACTGGGCTGAGCGGGAACTGTGCTTCCATAGAGGTAGGGGGGCTAGCAGGCCAGAGGTGGATGAACGTAGTGCCCTCGTTTGGGTGTAGGGTCTGATCAGAGCCTGAAGGTAAGGAGGTGCCGTTCCCCTCACAGCTCTTGCTTCCATTCAGCCACAATAGCATTAGTGAGGCGATTAGGCCTGGCTCGAAGTTGGCGTTCCAATTCATCCCAAAGGTGTTCGATGGGGTTGAGGTCAGGGCTCTGTGCAGGCCAGTCATGTTCTTCCACACCGATCTCGACAAACCATTTCAGTATGGACCTCGCTTTGTGCACATGGGCATTGTCATTCTGAAACAGGGAAGGGCCTTCCCCAAACTGTTGCCACAAAGTTGGAAGCACAGAATCGTCTAGAATTTCATTGTATGCTGTAGCGTTAAGATTTCCCTTCACTGGAACTAAGGGGCCTAGCCCGAACCATGAAAAACAGCTCCAGACCATTATTCATCCACCAAACTTTACAGTTGGCACTATGCATTCAGGCAGATTCGTCCGTCGGACTGCCGGATGGTGAAGCGTGATTCATCACTCCACTTCGCGGCTGAGCTGTTGTTGCTCCTAGATGTTTCACTTCACAATAACAGCACTTACAGTTGACCGGGGCAGCTCTAGCAGGGCAGAAATTTGACGAACTGACTTGTTGGAAAGGTGGCATCCTATGAGGGTGCCACGTTGAAAGTGACTGAGCTCTTCAGTAAGGCCATTCTATTGCCAATGTTTGTTTATGGAGATTGCATAACTGTGTGCTCAATTTTATAAACCTGTCAGCAACGGGTGTGGCTGAAATAGCCAAATCCACTCATTTGAAGGGGTGTCCACATACTTTTGTGTATATAGTGTACATGATCTGACTGTATCTTACTCTTACACACACATACTGTACACACACACACACACACACTCCATTCTCCACTCCACTCCGCCTGGCTGTGTTGGTGTCTCTGAGGCAGACAAGCTCCATTTGTGTTTCATTTCCTCTCTCTCTCTCTCTCTCTCTCTCTCTCTCTCTCTCTCTCTCTCCATCTCCTCCCCCTCTCAACTCCTGACTGAGACAACTCGCTCCTCCTCCCCCTTTCCTCCCCAAGCGCTCGTTAAGATAAATATGCGTCTCAGCCGAAGGCTTTGTGTCCGAGTTAGTGTAGACACACACACATGCACACACAATAATACTCACACAGTGGAATCACTCTCCTGCTGTGTTTGTGTGAGTTCCTTGATTTTTTTCTCTGTGTGCTTGCCTTCATGTCAGTCTACTGTAGAACGTTTCCACACATGGGAGTCTATACGCACACACACACACACACACACACACACACACACACACACACACACACTCCTATCCCTACCGTGTACTGAGTTGGTCTTGAGTATATTCTTAAGGGGGCTCGTTTTGCAAGTGTGTGCATTGTTGAAAACCTTGTGGGGTTTGAAAAGAAAATAACTGAAAAGAATTGCTAACTACAACCACTGAAAGCCATCGGTCTATCACAATGGCCATTGCCGTGTTGGGGTTGGATAAGCCCGATCCTTCTTTATTTAGTCAATCCAAATGTTTTATAACCTAAAAGAGAAACACATTTAGCGCTGGCATGTAACAATATCACCGTTCTAAATGAAGCCTTGATGTTCGTACACAGTATGAGCCTGGAGCAGCATTAATCACTTCCCAGTTAATCAATTTCACCCATTTAGTTAGTTGCTTGTGATTTGTTTGTGGTGTTCGTTTCAATATACTGTAGTATTGATGGCAAACTTTGGCAAACTTGGTCCTGCCATCACATGCTGAGGCATTAGTTTCTCAGTGGTCTTCCCCTACTTGGTGGTTGGTCTAACCACAGTTGAATACAGTGACCTCACCATTGTATTGTGCCATAGACAAAGGCAATTAAATATGATTTACTGTTAGCACACAACAACAAATCCTTGAGGAAACAGCTCCCACAACTCTGTGGAAACGGCACAACAAGTGGTAAATCTGCATTAATCACATTTTGGATTACAGTAAGGAAATCTCATGACGACCAGTGACACTTGATGGGACCATGGCGTGAAGAGTCACCAGCTCCATGGGCCTTTATGCATATAAACACTTTTGGAGAAAAAAATCCCTGAAAACTGGAGCACGGATGGAAAACCAATTTCACTCCTTTTTCCCAAAAACGTTTTCAAAGACCGTTTTAATAGGGCCAAGTCTCTCTCTATTCCCATCGATGATGTGATCTAACTGACTATATAAAGAAACTAAGTGAAAACTCACACTGCCTCTAAAACGGAATAAAACAAAGCATTAAGATCAAGCTGAATACGTATTTGACACAGTGAATGAGACCGCTCTTTCAAACTAACTGAATGAGGACTGACTGTAGGCAGTTGGCAAGGACCAAGCTTCCTGTGTAACTAAGTAAGTGAGTGTGTGTTCGGTATGTGAGTGTGGATGTGTGTTCGGAGTGAATGAGTGTGGATGTATTTTCGGGGTGAGTGTGTGTTGCTGTTTCACCATGCCAGTTCACTCCCAGTACAATAGGCAGAGTCCATTCCAGCCCAAATAGACACTCAGGGGGCTGTCCAACAAAAGCAGGAGCCTTCTCGGCCCCCTCTATCCCAGGCTCTACCCCCGACCAATGTTCCCTGTAAGCTGTCCGCGTGCACGGGTGCGCAGTAGCCCCGAGACTGCCATGCAGCTCCCCGGGACCGCCGCACAGAAGAAATATCAGCCCACGGAGAAAAGCACGAGATTCAACTTCAACTTTCTAGAGCAGTGGCCACCAACAGATCGATCACCAAGGCATTCCTAGTCAATCGGCAAATATTTCTGTAAATCACCCAACGATAAAGCCTTGTGTTCTTATTTATTTGTATTTGTCTCGGGCTGTTAGCGGTAGGTGCACCCGATTCAGCTGCCCTGCGCGCCGGGTAGGCGAACTGTTGCCATTTTGAACCATTTCATGTGTCTGAAGGTACAAACACTGCCTTCCTGGCGAGCCCGGAGAGCAAATCAAGTGCACTATAGGTCTACCGTTGGCCAATCGGAGGCTCTGATTACCGTGTCTGCGGTAACGTACAGTAGCAGGCATAACAGAAGGCTACATCAAAGTTAATACTGTGAGATTTTAAACCGTTTAAAACCATGACTAGAGAGAGACTGTCAATGAATAAGCAAAGCAAAGCAAAGAGATGCTGTTTTTATGAGTGAGTTCATGTTGAAGTTCTTATACAGCACTGTCAACACTTTGTATTCAACACTTTTATAAGCCATAAAATGCACATTCTTCCTATTTCCACTCAGCGCTACAACAAGCACTGCAGCAGTAATGAATGAGTAGGAAAGTGTATTGATAGGCTTGCGTTGTTGTTATTATTAGCGGCTTGGTTCTTTTTCAATATCGAGGAATATTTCACTTTCTCTGTTCATAGGAGTAACAACATGAATTTGTGCATGAGGCAGAAATAATGCGGTGCGACTCGAGTTTCGCCATCAGCTGGAAGACAGTGTCCCGTCCCTTTTTGGTCAGTATCAGTGGAGGAAAGGGAGAGCGGAGGGATGTTGAGAGGCGGACCCACAGTCTGCTGCTCTCTCCCTCCGCTGAGACTGACCATCAGATGCAGGCACCATCAGCCCAGTCAAATACAAATAAAAAGTACATTATTTAAATGTATCACAGGAGGCTGCGGAGGGGAGAACAGCTCATAATAATGGCCAGAACAGAGCAAATGAAATGGAAACCATGTGTTTGATGTATTTGATACCATTCCACCTATTCCGCCCCAGCCATTACCACGAGTCCGTTCTCCCCAATTAATGTGGCACCAACCTCCTGTGAAGTGTATGCTCACTTAGCTGTGCCTCACAAGTAAATCAACAACGGATCTATTACCGGTGTGATCATATAGCCTACCTCAAATTCTGAAATATAATTTAAAGAAATGCCCCGAACAACAATGATTGGCAGGGCAATTCAAGCAAAGCCAATATGCGGTGATAATGTATTGGGCCTATAGCTTACTGCACAAATCTCATTGCTACAGTATTGTTTTTAATTAGTTAATGTTACATAGGCTTAAGTTTTTTAAGTAATGTAAATAAAAAATCTGAGCGGTAGATCTCGGCTTGCATTTTGACTCAGAGAGTGATCTTGACTCAGAAAAGGTTTGTGACCGCTGTTCTAGAGTTTTCCCTGTTAACACTATCAACATTTCCCTTTACTGTGGCAATTGTGATCAAATCAACGCAATATTAGCCACTTTCAATGCAACATACCGAAACAAAATGAACTATACAAGATTATTTTGTTGCAGCGGAGTAGGATTCTATTCCATTGACACGCATGACTCAGCCCGTACTCTACACAAACCGGTGCGACATAACCAATCAGTGCTGCAGTAGGCCTATATGCAAATAGACTATTGCCATATATGGATCCTTGCCATTTACATTGAACTGGACTGTGTTTACAGCATGAGCGGTCATGAGTAGATGCGCTTGTTTTGAGTTCAAAGCAAGAGCTGCATGTAGCCCGTGTGCACATTTTGTTCATATCCTTTGCTAGTTAGTGAATTATTAGCCCAGTTATAGATCATTTGTAGTCAGCAATAGGGGAGTGATTGCTTCCTACAAGAGCACAAAACATGTACATTTCTAGACATCTTTGAAAAGCGAGTCAGGTAAAGAGCTTTTTTTTGTCTTAAAGGGGCAGTGTTGTATTTTGAGACAGGCTTGAATAAGCTAAGTAGCCAATAGGCAGAGGGCAGCATAATTTGTCTGATTCTCTGTAATAATGGTATGGGAATAATAATGCATTTTATTTTGTAAAGTGGTTTCTTGCGTCAAACAACACAACAACATTTTCAGTCAGTGGATAAACAGGTTAATGTCAAGCCCTGCATGTTTTTTTTTTCAAAAGTCTCATGGAATGTAGGCCTACATTGGCTGCTACTGTAGGCTGAATGATATAACAGCTATTTCCATGTTAAAATGTTATGGGATGCATTTTCTCCATTGTTTTTGATGGTAGGCCACTCTGGTAGGCTCACATTATGATCAAAAAGCCACAGAAGCATACTTGGCCACTGTTAAAAATGTAAGTTAAAGCGGGTACAGCCTCAGAGTTTACAGTAAACGTGTGCTAGAAGTTACACAGAATTTTCACAACATTTGAGTTTGCACCCCTCCCCTCCCTCTGGCCCACATTGACACCTCATTGTGAGGTGGGAGAAAGAGGGGAAGAGGTGTGGAAGTCTGGAAGCTTCCTATCGCTCCCTCAATGCTTGTTTCTCTCGTGTTGGTTTTCCCCCACTCAGCATTCAGACTGGCACATCCGCTCCGGCTGCCTGCAAGAGCACACCTGCCTAAAAACACAGACTTATCCCCCACTCCCATTCCCAGGAAAAGAGGGAAGGAGGGAGAGAATAGAATTCAGAATGGGAACTGGTACAAGGGTTTGCTGAGGTTCCACTAACATGGGCAGGTCGTGTAAAAACAGTTTGGTGTAACACTTAGATTAGTATCAGTGAACATGGCTCAGTGGCGATGCTTGTTCTGAAAGGGGAGAGTGCTGGGTTTTAGGATCCAGCAAAGAGGGCTTTTTTCACACTAGCCACTGGTATGGTGTGTGTGCGTGAGTGTGCTTGTTCAAGAAGCCTTTGGACTGGTATGAGTGTGCTAGTGACTAATCTGTAAAAGTCCGGTTTGAGTTTCTCTCAGATACAATGGACTATTCACCATCCTTCAACAGCCAGGGGCAGTTTCATATGGAGAGCGGGTAGGTGTGCTAGAGACTGTTTTTGTTCCTACAGTGCACGCGAGTTAGCTAAAGCCAGGCAAAAGGCTCAGAGGCCCAGAAGTCAGACGGTGTGATACTCCGTGAAGTGCTGCCTTAGCACTACTCCATGGTCCGTGTCTGCACGAGCATGCGTATCAGGAATTCTCCCCCCTCTTGTAAGGTTTAGATGCACTGATGAACCCAACTGCTGCAGGGGCTGCCAGAGATATGGCCTCCATATTTAGATTAAAGTTGGCTGCACTTGACTGGACCCATATAAGAACAGGAATGGCCATGGAGAAAGAGATGAAGAGTTGTGTTGTTGTTCACCATGAACAATACAAAGTATGTTGGCCAGCTTTGACAACACTATAACGAAATTAAAACAAAGAAAAAAGAGAATTATAGACACGTGTCTCTTTAAAATGTATAAGTTATATTCTTCAAGAATCAATGGGTATATATCATTTCTAACTCCAGAAATGAATGTAGCAACTGAAATTTGCCCCTTTGTAATGTTCACTTCATGACCAAAAGTATGTGGACACCTGCTCGTCGAACATCTCATTCCAAAATCATGGGCATTAATATGGAGTTGGTTCCCCCTTTGCTGCTATAACAGCCTCCACTCTTCTGGGAAGGCTTTCCACTAGATGTTGGAACATTGCTGCGGGGACTTGCTTCCATTCAGCCACAAGAGCATTATTGAGGTCGGGCACTGATGTTGGGCGATTAGGCCTGGCTCGCAGTCTGTGTTCCAATTCATCCCAAAGGTGTTCGATGGGGTTGAGGTCAGGGCTCTGTGCAGGCCAGTCAAGTTCTTCCACACCGATCTCGATTAACCTTCTGTATGGACCTCGCTTTGTGCACGGGGCATTGTCATGCTGAAACAGGAAAGGCCCTTCCCCAAACTGTTGCCACAAAGTTGGAAGCACAGAATCATCTAGAATGTCATTGTATGTTGTAGTGTTAAGATTTCCCTTCACCGGAACTAAATGGCCTAGTCCGAACCATTATTCCTCCTCCACCAAACTTTACAGTTGGCACTATGCATTCTGGCAGGTACTGTTCTGGCATCTGCCAAACCCAGATTTGTCCGTCGGACTGCCAGATGGTGATGCGTGATTCATCACTCCAGAGAACACGTTTCCACTGCTCCAGAGTCCAATGGCGGCGAGACACTTGGCATTGCGCATGGTGATCTTAGGCTTGTGTGCGGCTGCTCGGCCATGGAAACCCATTTCATGAAGCTCCCGATGAACACGTCAGCTTCCAGAGGCAGTTTGGAACTTGGTAGTGAGTGTTGCAACCGAGCTTGTGTGACCTTCCACTTTGCGGCTAAGCCATTGTTGCGCCTAGACATTTCACTTCACAATAACAGCACTTACAGTTGACCGGGGCAGCTCTAGCAGGGCAGAAATATGACAAACTTACTTGTTGGAAAGGTGGCATCCTATGACAGTACCACTTTGATAGTCACAGCTCTTCAGTAAGGCCATTCTACTGTCAATGTTTTCTATGGAGATTGCATGGCTGTGTGCACGATTTTATACACCTGTCAGCAACAGGTGTGGCTGAAATAGCCGAATCCACTCATTTGAAGGGGTGTCTACGTACTTTTGTAGATATAGTGTATGTGGTATGTAGAAGCAACACCTATAGTCCCTCAACCTAAATGGATAGAAAACCCAAAGCATCTTGGAAAATGTAGTCTTTCTCTCTTAGACGAACTGCGAGACAGCCTGCTTCTGTCCCCTCTGTGCTCCCACAACTCCCACGACAGCAAAAACATTGACACAACACTGACTACCCCTCCTACGCAGACAGTCAGAGACTGGACGACTGACTGGACGCTGGTATGCAGAGCTCAGCCCAGGCTAGAGAGACAAAAATCTCCCCCACAGTGTCTCCAAACCAAGGACAGAGTCAGGCCTCCCTCACTGCTACTCCCTAATTACACATGGGCTGCTCCCTGGAATTGGGGAAATTGCTGGGTTTAAGGGCATCAAATGCACAGATCTGTTCATCTAAAAGATACATGGGTGGGAATTCACAATAGGAGGGTATTATGCGGATAGCGTTGGGATGTGGAACAGAATTGTTGGGTTCAAGGCCATATGCATCTATAGCAGACCTTGGTTCAATAGTATTTCAAAACTTTCAAATACTTTGAGGGTTTGCTTGAGCCTGACTGGAGTGTCAGATGGGTCAGGTTTGCACTTTTGGGACTATCCCTTTGGTTCCGTTGCTCCAGGCAAGGTCAATCAAGCACAGCTAAGGTTTTTGAAAGATTTCTATACATCTAAGCAGTACATGGATGGGAGACAACAATAGGAGTGTTGCATGCGTGTAGCGTAAGGATCAGCTGAAAAAGATGCTAATGATTAGGGCTACTTAGCGTGTAGACATCCGTCTGGATCCGACACCTCTTTGGGGTTTACGGGTGGTGTTTGTTTACGGTCAATCAGAGGCTGGAATGCACTTTGTTAGTCAGATTGTGTGATTCGTCAAGCCAGATTATTTCTGTGATACGAACAGGCTGTTGTTTGTTGAGGTAGTGAAAGCAATTGAAAGGTAGGTGTGTGTGTGTGTGTGTGTGTGTGCATGATTGCGTGTGTGCGTGTGTGGATGCTTGTGTGTGCGTGTGTGTGTGTGTGTCCAATGCACTTGACCGGACCCTGAATACCTCTCATAGTAGAGTGATGTGGTCACAACTCCAATCTCCATCTCAAGTAACTTCAATTGCATTTCAAAACGCATATCTAAAACAATCAAGTCTCGAGAGTTATTAATGCTGCTATTGTTGCTAACATGATCTAAGAAGGAAATAAGCACATTCTGATACTGCTGAAAGGTTTCTGCCTTCCAAAATCAGCAGTCCAAACAGTCCACCACACGAACACAAACACAACCTCCAGCTTTGGTATTTCAAGGCAAAATGCCAAGTGGATGTATTTTACCAGAGCTTATTGTTCAAATGTCAAGGCCGAACACTTTTTCTTTCTCGCTTTCTTCCTTTCCCTGCCCTTTACGCTTTTTACAGTCTTGAAGTCTTCCACTCACTCAACTTTCTTTCTTTCTCTCTTCCTCCCTTGGTGCAGTGGGGATGTTTTGGGAGGGTCAGGACGGGTGGGGGAGGGTCTGTGGAGTTTAGTGGGCCAGTGACCTTGCCAGAAAATGAGTTCACCACAAAGCACTGTTTCCCAGTGGAAATGTGATAAGGTTCTGGGGTCGAGCCACATCTTGGAGTTAAAGTTCTAGATGGAGAGAGAAAGGGATATATAGACGCAGGGAGAGAGGAAGGGTAGATGGACAGAGAGAGGGGAGATAGGGAGGGTAGATGTAGTGAAAAGGGGAGGATGGATGGAGAGAGAGAGAGGGAGTATACGTAGATGGAGGGGGGAGTATATAGATAGAGAGAGATGGTAGATGGAGAGAGAGAGAGAGAGAGAGGGTAGATGAGAGGGTCGAGGGAGAGAGGGAGAGGGTAGATGGAGAGAGATGCTAGATGGAGAGAGAGAGAGGGTAGATGGAGAGAGAGAAAGGGTAGATGGAGAAAGGGAGGGTAGATGACAGAGAGAGGGAGGGTAGATAAGAGAGAGGGAGTATATAAATGGAGAGAGAGAGAAAGGGAGTGTAGATGGATAGAGAAAGGGAGTACATACTGTACAAGAAAGAGGCGAGGGTTTAAAGACATAGGCAGAAAGACTGAGGAAGCATTTTGGTGCTGAAACGCACACTGTGATTAATCTGTGTTTATCATTAATGGTTAGTTTATCATCTCTGTGGTTTGGCTGGGCCTAGACAGAGTGGCTGAGTGTTATTAGGGACAGGCTGCAGATTGGTAATAGTCCTATTTTACCCTTTTACCCTATTTTCTAGCTAAAGTGGCAACTAGCATGCCACTTAGTATGCCAGTGTGCATGTCAGAACACTGCTACGATTTCCCTTTGGGGTAATGAGTGTAGTGTAGAGTCATCGTATTGACTTTGCATTGAGATTCCCCTATCTATATGTATGAATAAAGTCAACTTAGACCTGTTGGAATGATTGCCCCACATCCCAAAACTACTAAGTATCATATGATTTTCATCTCTCTCTCTGGACTAACTCAAGTGTCCAGTATAAATGCTTTGCTCATGACACAGTAACACATACGTTTTGACATAGCTCTGCACTGTAAAAAACAACAACACAAAAATGGCTTATGAATAGCCACATATATCCATGTTGTCATGGCAATGGCGACATCGATGTGGCGATGCCGCCGGTTGGCGGCTTTCTGGGATGGCCGCGATCAACTTCCCATAACGCTAGCGTTTCACAACCGTGGTGGATTTTCCCCCTTAAAACCCTCCACCAGTGGAAAATACGGCAGCTGCCACCAACTAAATGAAATTAGAGCGGACCTTTCCATGAGAAAAAGGTTGCTTGGAGTTTATTGGAGTCACCAGCCGTAATTGCTTATTCATGACAGTTTGTGGCGACATTAGGTGGAGCAAGAGGTCATTGTCATGGTTACAGTAGGTTGTTATGTAGACCTTTTATAGAACGGTCTTCCAGGCGACATTGATGCACATTTTACATTTAGCAGACGCTCTTATCCAGAGCGACTTACTGTTAGTGAGTGCATACATTTTCATACTTTTTCATACTAGCCACCCGTGGGAAACGATCATGGGCCCTGAGTTTTTCAGGTAAAACTCATGGCCCTAGATATAGAGCCTAGTGAAGAGCAGTCGGGAATGGAGTCAAGCAGGAGTACAGATAATGAATGTTAGAAGAGAAAGAAAGAGAACCTCAGCGAGTGTTTACAACACCAGTAAAGAAGACATTATCAAACCGAAGGTATCACTCTCCAGCAGCGAAGCTCTCTCTGTACTCTCTCTCTCACTCTGGGTGAAGGCCAACTCTGGGAATGCGCTTGGAGAGATTAGATTTTTATTGCCGCAATTATGTTATTTTAAGAGCCGAAGGCAAAGACCCCAGTGTGTGAGTTAGTTTATCCTCGCGCCCTAGCTAGCTAAGTTGGGAAGACGACAAAGAAGTGTTATTTTCCATCTCAATCCCCTCTTTTTTCTCTCTCTCTCTCTCTCTCTCTCTCTCTCTCTCTCTCTCTCTCTCTCTCTCGCTCTCTCTCTCTGTCTCTCTCTCTCTCTCTCTCTCTCTCTCTCTCTCTCTCTCTCTCTCTCTCTCTCTCTCTCTCTCTCTCTCTCGCTCTCTCTCTCTCTCTCTCTCTCTCTCTCTCTCTCTCTCTCTCTCTCTCTCTCTCTCTCTCTCTCTCTCTCTCTCTCTCTCTCTCTCTCTCTCTCTCTCTGTCTCTCTCTCTGTCACTCTCTGTCACTCTCTGTCACTCTCTTGAGCTCCTTCTCTATTTATCTCCTAAGTGGAAATGCATCACATCTTAGTGAAAACAATTTACATGTTGATTGTCTCCATGGTGCTGTAACACTTCAAAGCCAATCATGAGTCAACTCAGCTGATTACTAAATTAATCACTTCCTCCCATGGTCTCATTGATAACCTAGAGATGGCCGCCATATAGACGGGGGTCACACTTAGTCTTTGAAGTTCCACTATAGGGACCTCACATCCGAAGTAGCTACTTCCTGTGTTTGCACCCTGCCCTTTCACGCTCTAACACACGTCTTGCCCTTGCTGTGGCGCTTTCCCATAGACTACAGTGCAACGTAACCGATACCTCTCTAACCAATCCCTCTCTCTCCATATGTTTCCTCCAGCCTCCAGACAACGGGCCTCCTCCTCTCCCCAGCTCCTCTCTCCCAGAGGGCTACTATGAAGAGGCCGTCCCCCTCAGTCCTGGAAAAGCCCCAGAATACATCACCTCCAGTAAGTGTACAAAACACAAACGCACATCCATGTGAATACACACAAACACACACAACGAAAACACACTTGAAAAGCTAAAGTGAGGACTGAACACACATTCACTCACAATGCACATACACCCGCCCCTGCAGTCAATATGTAACATATTATCCCTCAACTATCTCTCAGACTACGATTCAGACCAGATGAGCAGTTCGTATGAGTCGTATGACGAGGAGGAGGAGGATGGGAAGGGTAGAGGGAAGAAGATGCGACACCAGTGGCCTAGCGAGGAGGCCTCTATGGACCTGGTCAAGGACGCACGCATCTGTGCCTTCCTGCTGCGCAAGAAACGCTTCGGACAGTGGACCAAGCTGCTCTGTGTCATCAAGGACAACAAGCTGCTGGTACGGACACATGCACAGATACAGAGAGACACACTGTCACCCTCACATACAACCACACACACACACACACACACACACACACACATTAATAACCACATGCACCTGGAGACACACATAGCCATGTGTATTTGAAAAACTTTATCCACTGGTTCATTGACCTGTCTCTCCTCCCTCTCTCTTCCCTCCTCCAGTGCTACAAGTCATCAAAAGATCAGACGCCCCAGATGGAGCTAGTGTTATCAGGCTGCAGCATCACACATGTCCCCAAGGACGGCAAGAAGAAGAAACACGAGCTGAAGATAGTCCACCAGGGGGCAGATGCCCTGGTTCTGGCCGTGCAGAGCAAAGAGCAGGCTGAGGAGTGGCTCAAGGTAACACAATAACCCGAGACACAGATTATAACATTAAAGCGGACCGAGTGGTTCAGGGTAACAGAATGACCCGAGACACCAATTAGGATGTTACAGAGGTTTGCTACCAGACAATGATCCCAAGTTACCACAACACTATTGTAGACCCAGTGCCAGACTAAAGTGTGCATTGGATACAATGACAATGACAAGTTGGGTAAATCAGAAACAGACTGGTAATATGGAGAGGGGTCACCCTGTCCAGTGTACTCTTTGGGAGTGAGAACAGGATAGAGTATATTTCCTATCAATCCTGAAGCAAGATTTTTGTGGAATGTCTGTCCAGAGGTACAGTAGGCCACTGGTTGTTTATTAAGGGGAGAGACTACTTATAATATAATCATATTATGAGAATAACGTCCCTATTTTTGCGGATGGAGTCTTCTTTCTGATATTGTGTTAGGGCCTAGATGGTTATTTTGAACAGGTGTTTCTGGTGTCTGGACTCTATTGTCAGGATGTTTGGTTAATATCTGTAGAGCCGTCTCTCTCAGATCTCCCTCTCAGCTCTGTTTCTCCCAGGGACTCCGACAAGCCCGCAAAGCAAACTATCCTGCTGGCATCAAATAAAGACCTGTTCTTTTTAGTTTCCCCTCTGCCCCATTTGTTATTCCAAAGCCTTTGAGCTATTCCATTTCATTCGCAGTATGAAAGAGGCCATGGGGGTTCCAATTCAAAGAAACACACACATGCATGCACACACACACACTACAACCCTCCTCACCTCTAGCTTTCCTGAGATTCCCCTTGGAAAACGGTTGTTTATCGTTGAAAACCCATTGTGCAGCTATTTTAAGACCTCCTTTCCTCCATTTGTCTTTTTATTGCTCTAGTTGCTGAATTCTGCTCCCGCCAATTACATTTCCTGCGCTCTAGTTTACCGACAGGGCCATTTGAAACCTTTTCATACAGCACCCCAGTCTGTGAAAAACCTGGTCGGAAAGGGCCACGTTAAAAACCGAGAGGCCTGACATTTCGCAGGTTAGCTTTTTTCGGCAGGAATCTTGTTCTGGAGGCAGTTCTGCAGAGGTCCCTTGCTGGCACAGCCACAAAGTCATAAAATCTGATTTTAAACCTCACCCTAACCTATAACCTTAACCTCAATCAATTTCTTTCTTGTTTACGAAGCATGTGACGAATTAAAGTGTGATTTGATTTGAACCCAACTGCTAACCCTCATTTTAGTTTTCATGGATTTTTTCAATATAGCCAATTTTGACTTTGCAGCTGGTCCATCTACCGGATATCGCTCAGTTCATAAATAAAAGTCAACCTGCATCTATGGTGGGCCTCTATAGAGCTTAATGCCAGCAATGAAAAAGGGAATATAAAGGAAAAAGTCTGATATTTTTGTTCTGATTCGATTACTCCTTCTATTAATAATTATATATGGTAATTATGGTTGTTTATTGATTCGCTGCAGCGAAGCAACACACTCGGGTAGCGCCAAGGTACCTGTGAGCAGCCGCACTGGACTGTGCAAATATACAAACCGAACCACAACACCCATAATTATCGCTCGAGACAGGACATTGATGCATATTTGGTCAGGTGTCTGAAAACATGCACGTTAAAAATACATTGAACCGATACATGTGAACACGGCATAAACACATGCCTTTCACCCTCACCCCAAACAATCTCACTGTTTTAGTTTACTTAATTGACATATGCATACTTTTTCATACCCAATGACCCTTGCAATCAGTGCGCCCAATTATGAGGCCCGGCTTGCCGCGGTTCGACGTACCCCAAAACAGGGGCCTAGAGTGGATGGATTGGATTGAAGGAACATATTTTACCATTAACTGTACAGTGAGGGAGGAGATATTCTCTTGGCCTGCTCTGTATACAGTTATGCCTGGGGGTGTTTGAGCGCCTCACAGAGCCAAAAAGATTAGAGTGTGGAGCGTGTGTTTGGATTTTAGGTCTAGATGTTGCCTAGGACCCCAGAAGAGAAGCTCTCTGTTTCTCTCTCTTTCTCTTTTTCTTTCTTTCTCGCTCGCTCTCTTTCTCTCTTTCTCTCTCTCCCCCCATCTCTCCCTCTCTCTCTCTCTCTCTCTCTCTCTCTCTCTCTCTCTCTCTCTCTCTCTCTCTCTCTCTCTCTCTCTCTCTCTCTCTCTCTCTCTTTCTCTCTCTCTCTCCCCCCCCTCTCTCTCTCTCTCTCTCTCTCTCTGTCTCCCCTACTCTGTTTCTCCATCCAGAGACGCAGAGCTTCGATAATAATCACTCTTGCATTTCACATTAAAGATGGAATAATGGAAATAAAAGTTATCCGATAAATCCCACCCTAGTCGGAGGATTATGATCCAATACCATGTCCCTGTAATGAACGGAGTCATGTAAGACTACATTAGGAAATGGAGACGGGACTAGAACGGAGCCTTGAGGCGCTCCAAAACAGTTTACTAATGTGAAATCCAGAAATTGTGTGGCTAATGAACTGTTTATGGAATCTAAATGTCCATATTGTGTTGCTACTTCATCCTCTCTAATCCTTTCCAGTGCTTTATGGTCTCTTGAATTTCTCTTTCTCTTTTTTCCCTTGTTCCCTTACCTCATCTCTCCTTTGTCTCTGTAGCGCTCCTCTTCGACATGACCTGCTTTTCTTCCTCTTCTCTACTGGGCTAATGCTATATATCTTTCTCTTCCTCCTCTTCTTCTCCTCCTCTCCTCCCTCTCTCTCTTCTTGTAACAACTATCCCTATCCCAACTATCCCTCTGTTTCTTCAAGCAGGCCTGGTAAGATCTAATGTTGTCTGTCATATGGTTACGTGTCTGCAGTGGCTGCTTGGCTTCTCACACTGTGTGTTGCCTTTTTACACTCACTGTCTCACTCTATAATCACTGTTCAAGTCCTATCCCAGTCTGGCTCTTATGATTGACCATTTCTGCCATGTTGCCTGAAATTCTTCCTCCGCATCATTTTGCATTGGGCACACAAAGTTTGACAACACCCATGTCCGGCACTAGAGTGTGTATGCCTGTATGTGCACACCATGGGTCTTTATCCATGGACATGCAGTATAGTATGCATGGTGTTAAAGCATGGGATGTCACTCACAATAAGAACATTGCCATTCACAGATAGTTAATGAAGCATATTTTCCAGTTATATGCCATAAATGTTTATGGCACTAGTTTGATATGAAGCATATATGAAGATTATTCTCCCAGATTTAACAAAACATCCCTCTATTGGCAGATGAAGAAAGTCCATAAGCCCACCAAACCCACCCAAAACCCATCTGTATAATATCATATAAACTGTGGGATTTGCCACTCCCTGATGGCAGATAGGGAGACATTCAGTTCATGTCTGTCCCAAACGTTCTAGCAATGCTCTGGCTAGGGCCAAAACCATGGAGCCCAGCCACAGCCTGTAATTTCCCTGCAGCGCCAATAATGTTCGCTCCCAGCCAAAGCCAATGAACTGTGGTGAGCAGAGACGCTGAGAAGAACTCCACTGTGGGGACAGATGCGGATGGTTTTGGAGGGTTGTGTGTGTGTTTGAGGGTTTGTTGTGTGTTTGTGTGTGTGCATGTGCGTACCTGCCTGCGCGTACCTGCCTGCGTGTACGCGCTTGTGTGCGTGGTGCCTGACTGCCTGTCTCCACAGTAGTCCCCAAGTCACCCCTCGCAGGTTAGCCTAGCGCAGCATTATCATTCATTCACTCACTGCTCATGTGTCAATGATATTGACTCAATAAGGTGGTGGTTGTGCTGTTGATGGGTTGCCAGATTGGAGGTTCTGCGAGGTCATGTTAATCGAAACTGGCGCCCCGTCCACGCGCCCGTGCAGTGTGTGGATATCCATGGATATGCCATTCACTCTGAATGGGCGTGTTACATAACACAATGGATGCGTCCCACAATGGATGCAACAATGGCAATCTTCCACAGCTGCAGTCAAGTACCGTACAGCAATCTGTGTACCAAGCCGTTGCCTTTTTTCCCTCAACTTTTCCGTCAGTCTTGCTGCATGTGTTGCATACTGCACTATGATCCATCTGCTGATGTAATACAGTGTAACACGTTTTTGAAATTAAATGCATTGAAAATATCATGTGTTAAGTTCTGACAAACAGAGTGTAAAACTAAGGGACAACTAGTCAAAGCTCAAACCAAGTTTATTCACCCACTGAGTCAAACAGCTGAAAAGACAAAGATATGTTTCCACCAGCACAAGTATTTATACCATCCTTTAGATGGAGTCTCCTCCTTGCACTTCTAAACACTACATCTTTGTTGCTAGGCAGGAAGTTAAGTGATGTGTGTAATAAAACTGTGCCTTCTCCCTTCATTTAACCTGACCTGACCTCGACCCACATTCCTCACTAATCCACAGCTATCAAACCTTATCAGTGACCTCAACCAATTGATTGCCTTTTCCCTTACTTAGTAACTTCCAGCCCCATACTTCTTGACCCCACCATATACATTCCTCATACATGCAACCATTAACTTCTAGCATAGCAGGTATTTCAAATTAGAACCCAACACATGTCAATGGCAATCTTGCCCCCTGCTTGAAATTAACAGAATGTAACTGATGTATCATTGTAACTGAATAGTGCTGTCTTTTTGTTTGGCCTTCCTCTTCCTGTAGGTGATGAGGGAGGTGTGCAGCAACGGAGGTGACTCAGATGGAGCAGGCTCCGGGTCTCCTGTACACAAGCCCCACCTGGAGAAGGTAAGGAACAGAATGCCAGCTCAGGCACATAAACACACACACACATTCACACACCGGCATGACACAAACTCATAAAGAATCCAAACGAACATGTGCATGCACACGTGTACACAAACACATCAACGTGAAGGTAAGGACACACACACACACACACACACACACACACATACATATATATACCTACACATCTCTGTACGCTGCCATAGGGCCCCTCGCCTCTCTCTGTGTGCCCTAATAGCTAGCAGGATGCCAGGGCAGCACATTGCAGTAAAAGCTGTAATTGTTGTGCCAAATAGCACTTAATTACAGCTGTGGCACAGTGTGTGTAGGGAGGTAAAGGGAGAGTGTGTGTGTTATTGGATTTCATAAGCCTGGAGAAAACAGGTAAACTTACTAGAACTGTTGGAGCCTTATTGTACAGAGCTTGTGTGTGTGTGTGTGTGTGTGTGTGTGTGTGTGTGTGTGTGTGTGTGTGTGTGTGTGTGTATAGTGGTGGAAAATTAGGTAGATCAGAAGGACTTTAATGACAAACCGCTCCCTAGCTGGCACAGTACACAGAAGCCTAATTATTTCAACCATAACATGTTGCAGATGCTCTCCGAGATTCTCTGTGGGTATAGTGTGTGTGTGTGTGTGTGTGTGTTAATGTATATGGTGGTGTGTGTGTGTTAATGTATATGGTTGTGTGTGTGTGTGTGTGTGTGTTAATGTATATGGTTGTGTGTGTGTGTTTGTGTGTGTGTGTGTGTGTTAATGTATATGGTTGTGTGTGTGTGTGTGTGTGTGTGTTAATGTATATGTGTGTGTGTGTGTGTTAATGTATATGGTTGTGTGTGTGTGTGTGTGTGTGTGTGTGTGTTAATGTATATGTATATGGTCCTCTGTAGCTCAATTGGTAGAGCATGGCGCTTGTAACGCCAGGGTAGTGGGTTCGATCCCCGGGACCACCCATACGTAAAAATGTATGCACACATGAATGTAAGTCGCATGAGTGTGCGTCTGTCGGTCTTTTTCTTTGTGTCTGACTGCATGTATACCACCCTGTATACCACCTTGTATACCACCCTGTATACCACCCTGCATCCCACTGCTGGCTTGCCTCTGAAGATAAGCAGGGTTGGTCCTGGATGGGAGACCAGATGCTGCTGGAAGTGGTGTTGGAGGGCCAGTAGGAGGGACTCTTTCCTCTGGTCTAGAAAAATGTTTTTTCCAATGCCCCAGGGCAGTGATTGGGGGCATTGCCCTGTGTAGGGTGCCTTCTTTCGGATGGGACGTTAAAGGGGTGTCCTGACACTCTGTCGTCACTAAATATCCCATGGCACTTATTGTAAGAGTAGGGGTGTTAACCCCGGTGTCCTGGCTAAATTCCCAATCTGGTCCTCATACTGTCATGGCCACCTAATCACCCCAGCTTCCAATTGGCTCATTCATCCCCCCTCCTCTCCCCTGTAACTATTCCCCAGGTCGTTGCTGTAAATGAGAATGTGTTCTCGGTCAACTTAACTATAAAATAAGGGTTAAATGTGTTTTATTTTGTTATGTCTGTCTAACAGTTCTAATGTTCTTAAACCCTATGTGTGGACTCCTCCAATTGCAGAAGGTGTCGTGTGATAGGCCGAGCTCAGACGGAGAGCCGCCCCATGAGAATGGACACACTGTCACCGACTGTAAGGACCAAGGTGAGACCAGGGAAGGGTCTGGAATACTTCGATAGTTACATTAAATACAGCACATCATACTGGGCTAATGCCATTCTGTGTGAAATAATCTCTTCTCAATTGGGCTTTCCCTTGGTTTAATACTGTCCCTCTTTGGAAGTTAAATGAGTAATGGCATGTCAGCCATGAATTAGCTCTAGATTCATATTCTTCGTATTCTTTATCCTTCAGTCTTAAAGATGCACTATGCAGATATCGCTCTGCCATTTCCTGTTTTTTAAAATTTGAATAGTTTGGCAGTAATTTCAGTGACAAAACAAGCGCGTATAGTCTATACAATCATTGTATCAACTAAACCGCTGTTAAATATATTTTCCATAACCAAAAATATTGTATTTTCAGCTGTTTGAAGCTGGTGTACAAAACCGTAAGTAATAGACTTAAGAACGGGAAGCATAGAAACAGAGCACATAGAACAGATCTACCGTTTCTTAGATTTTCATTCAATGAAAATGACGGATCTATAACACACATTTCTATGTGAATTTGGTCGGGTCGCCCAAAAAGTTACATACAGTATTGCAGCTTTAATGCTAATGAAGCATTGTGTTTCTTCAGCTTTGACCCAACTGTAAATCCCTCTATACTCTGTTGATTTACAATGGAGATGGGGTGTATTTTCTTGAGGGTCAGAGCAGCTTGTGTGTTCAGGGGAGTATGATTATGAGAAAGCTACAAAAACAATGGACTTGAGCATTTGGGATTCATTTGGATTTATTCAATGTTTATTTGATATTGAGCCTTTTTTCCTGCACGAAGTACCAAGACTAAGACAGCCAAGATGCAATCTAAATAGCAGGATGAGATTATTCAGCATCTGCCTGCTCGACACGCTCAATTCCGCTGGGTTTACATTTTCATTTAACTTGTCAAGACCTCTTGTTCGGATTCTCCGGAATTTAGAGCTGTTCTTGTTTGGTTTCATTACACTCAAGTCAACGCACGCACACTCACACTCTCTCTCTCTCTGTGTGAAGTGTGTTGTTACCCAACAGCAGTAAATTCCTGGTTTATAGGTGATTGCTAGCTCAGCACTAGGCTGTGATTAATAGACCTGTGTCTAATAGTTTGCATTTCACAGCTGGGAAACTATGATTGTTGTTGAAATATGCACACAACCTTTTCCCCAAATGAGCTCAATTGGAGGATCTCTGACTGATGGCTTTTGACAGATTGCTGTAATTTGATCCATTTAAATCTATGCATTTGTTGTGTTCCCTCTGGTGAGACCAATTATGAGTGGATTGTGAGTGTATTATGATACTGCCCTCTGGAGGATTGGAGGGGTAATGCTGTTTGACAACCACTTTTATTCCCCAACTTTCATTCCCCAATTACATTTTACATTTTTACATTTTCGTCATTTAGCAGACGCTCTTATCCAGAGCGACTTACAAATTGGTGCATTCACCTTATGATAGCCAGTGGGACAACCACTTTACAATATATCAACAACAACAAAAAAATTCACTTCATGTAGAACTAAGAGTATGGTGTAGCTCCACAATGCCCTCTGATAGGCTAGGTTGAATATTTGCCATATTGCTTACACTGTTCCAATCCTCTCATATCTAGTTCCCACTGAGTAGGAGTGGATGGTGGCTTGAGTCCATATACTATGTCACTAGTGGCGAGCCAGTGGTTGATGATATCACCTCATATCTCTACCACCCTTCTCACACCATTTCACCCTAGCTGCACACTCTTTCTGAGGTGAAAAACGAGTCTCCAAACCCCTTTTTCAGCTTAATCAGCCACATTCCTTCCATGGCTGGTAAGAAGCGAACTTGATTCAGTGGAATTAAATTAGCCTGATCAGAGAGTCGTCGTCCCCCCCCCCTGTCTTTCACCGCAAAAAATAGAGAAAAATTATTATAATCATCCAAAGTGAAGCACTTTCACATCTGTGTGTCTGGTTTCCTACCTTAGGCCCGGGGTCTAACGTGTGTGTGCACATGCGTGAGATAAACACCAGCAGGGGTTGGGCAGAAATGGCCACATATTTAATAAGATTTGTCGCCATTGGCAGATATCATCACTATCAGGGTAACAGGATCTGAGTTGTTTCCTGCAGGGCAGTGGAGGTGTGTATGTGTATCTCTATGTCTGTCTGCGTCTCTGTGTCTGTGTGTGTGTCAGCGTAAGCGTCTGTCTGCAGAAGCACTCCAGACTCCGAGCGTCAGCTGCTTCACTACAATTACATCATTCATGGGGAATTTTGCACCCCTGCCTCAGAAACCCCTCTCTTCTTTCTGTCTCACTCTTGTGTCTGACCCCAGAAAGGAAAATGGGAGTGAAGGGGGAGTTATATAATATTCTGTAGTAATTAATGGGTATTAACAGGTAATACATGGGTATGGTGCCGATGATCAAACTCTGCAGATGTTGGGAGAATTTAAATATTGCAGTTTTCTTAAGACAAAAGCTTATAGGAATATACACTACGTTCTAGTCAGTGAATCTCCCTGTCACACACTATACATACAAATAATATTATGCCCATTTCCATATTCTCTTCTCCACTATGTGACGTCTATTCTTGTCATTCTGTCTGTGGCTCATCTCTCCTTTACCCTTCTGGCAGTCTCCAGAGTGGATCTCTTCTACCAAACCCTGCTCACCGCAGACCACACAATCCAAACAACCCTCAGACGACCAGCAGATTTTCTCTTCAGACACTCAGAGAGACAGGCTTTAAGACTGGGTTTAGGCCAGTTTAGTGGCATTTACAGGAGAATGTGCACTGTCATTAATGTCTGTGGGCCTCTTCGGGTAGTAGAATTGAGGCCTAATTTCTGACCTAAATATTCAAATGATATGACAATCTGGTCAAATAGCTTATGTGATCCTATTTTCATTCTTAAAGATTAAATTACCTTGAAGGTCTAGCTCTCTGACATTGTATGTCTCTCTCTCTCTCTCTGTCTCTCTCTCTCTCTCTCTCTCTCTCTCTCTCTCTCTCACTCTCGCTCTTTCTCTACCACTCTCTCTCTCAGGTAAAGGAAAGAAGGACTCTCAGAAGAGTCAGAAGGGAGGCACGCTGGGTAAAGGGGCGGGAAAGAAGATCACTAAGATCATTGGCCTGGGCAAGAAGAAGCCGTCCACTGACGAACAGACATCTTCAGCCGAGGAGGACATACCCACCTGTGGTAAGACACCTCTTAGGGGTTAGAGGTCACATCTGGGGTTTAGAGGTCAACCTATATCAAGGGTGGACTTGGTCGTATAGGTGCTGTTATATAGAGGGCTCATAGAATGTATGGGGAAATGTCTTGACTTAGAACACCCAGAACTGCAGCTATTTTCTGGTCTGCCGTTTGGCTATTGGCCATTTTACCCCACACTTTTATCCTAACTGGTCCGTCTTGTCTGATTGACAGGCTACCTGAACGTGCTGTCCAATAACCGCTGGCGTGAGCGTTGGTGTCGTCTGAAGGACAACCAGCTGCTGCTCCATAAGGACCGTGCTGACCTGAAGACCCACATGGCCAGCCTGCCCCTCAGAGGCTGCGAGGTCAGCCCCGGACTGGACTCCAAACACCCCTTCGCCTTCCGCCTGCTCCGCAACGGACAGGAGGTGGCTGTACTGGAGGTAGGTTGGTGGTCAATGGGCTCGGAGTGGAGGTTGGTCTTAGGTTCAGATCTAGGATCAGCTTACCCTTGCCAAATCTGAACCTTCATGGTCAGGGGGAAATCATCAGGTCTGTCGAAGGGCAACTTTGGCCTACCACACCATCAAATGCACTAACAACTAGTCAAGTGCTAATGTGGTCGTGATAGTATGGATTGGATGGAAAGAAATGATGGAAAGTTATCTCTTCTTTTTATAATTATAATTATACATTTTTTTTAACGTTTCTAAACCAATGGTATAATGTTAACATAAATAAATAAAAAGATACTAGCTTCTTTAAATTAGCGTAATTATCTCTAACCCACCTCTCGTCTTCTCTCCAGGCGTCCTCCTCAGAGAGTATGGGTCGGTGGCTGGGGGTACTGCTAGCTGAGACTGGCTCCACCACAGACCCTGCTGCCCTGCACTACGACTACATAGACGTAGAGACTACCGCTAACGTCATCCAGCTGGCCAAGCAGTCCTTCTGGTGAGACACACACGTACATGCACACCTCCCATTGAGTGATAGGGGCTACTTATCACCCCATTGGGGGTCTCAGAGAGGCAAATATTTTGTATGACAGAAAAGGTATGCGTGCGTCTTTGAATCCCAAAAAGTATGTGTGGTGTTCCCTCAGACGCTCAGACCCCATTCAATTAGGAATGCACATCCCTGGACCAATATTTTTCCTGCTGGCAATTTGATGTGTCACTCTGACCAACAGGGTTTTCACCAGAGCACTGTATACAGGCCAGTCCTGCCCACACAATAACACTATACACTGAACTGTTATTTGTATGATGCAGGCAATATATGAGACAGCTATACACTGAGTGTGCAAAACATTAAGGACACCTGCTCTTTCCATGACATAGACTGACCAGGTGAATCCAGGTGAAAGCTAGGATACCTTATTGATGTCACTTGCTAAATCCACTTCAATCAGTGTAGATGAAGGGGAGGAGACAGGTTAAATAAGGATTTTAAAGAATTGATACAATTGAGCCATTGAGGGTGAATGGTCAAGACAAAATATTGAAGTGCCTTTGAACGGGGTATGGTAGTATGTTCCAGGCGCACCGGTTTGTGTCAAGAACTGCAACGCTGCTGTGTTTTTCACGCTCAACAGTTACCCGTGTGTATAAAGAATGGTCCACCACCCAAAGGACATCCAGCCAACGTGACACAACTGTGGGAAGCAATTAGAGTCAACATGGGGCCAGCATCCCTTTGGAATGCTTTCGACACCTTGTAGATTCCATGCCTCGACTAATTGAGGCTGTTCTGAGGGCAAAAGGGAGGGTGCAACTCATGATTAGGAAGATGTCCTTAATGTTTTGTACACTCAGTTTAAGTGTGCAGCTATAAGGGTCCTTAATGGACAAACCTCTCCATATTCCCCACATGATTCCACATTTATATAGTGCTTTACTTTTGGACTATGACTACTATGATTATATGGAGAATGTGTCATACGATTCCCCGACGTATTATCACTCACTAATGGATATGTGCATTTTCTTCTTAGCTTCACTAGTAAACGTGCTGTATCTCCCAACCCCTATCTGGACAACCCTGTGAATGGTTATGCCTGTCCCTCTGGAATGGCACTGCACTATGATGATGTGCCCATCAATGGAACGGTAAGGACACAAATGCACGAGCACACACACACACACTGAGAAAACAAACAAATGAGTCAAATCTCAGCAACTCTTATATCTGGATGCTGCATTGCTTGTGATGGCTTGAATCGGGGTATCTTTCTGTTTCTCTTCCTCTCTCGTTCCCGCTTTCTCACGCTAATCCAACTGTGATTAATAATTGTGCAACCTTCAAGTACTTTCCTCTGCTCTGACTCACTTGTCTGTAACAATAACAACCCTTTGGCTTCCTCTCTTCTCGTCTCTTCTCCTCTCCCCTTTGCTGACTTATTTTTTCGCTCTTTTTCAAACGTCCTCTTCTCTCTTTTGTTTTTCTTTCTCTTTATATTTCCTTTCATCTCCTCCTCGTTCCCTCTTTTTTCCTCTCCTCTCCTCTCCGCATGCCTACCTCTAACATAAGGACCCAGAGGCGCTGTACTCCAGCCCTGCCACCGGAGGGCGGCGTCTGAGAGAGGAGGTGTTGTATGAGAACACTGACCCTGACCTCTATGAGAACATGCCCTCGCCCAAGCTGGCCGCCCGCTACTCCCCCAAGCCCAGTCGCCTAGCCTCTTCCTCCAGCCACTACAAAACCCCTGGCCCTGTTAAATCCAAATTCCTCTCCTCCTCTTCCTCAGCTAACATTAATACTAAAGCCGGTACTCAGGTGACTAACGCTCTGCTTTCTTAACCTTAACGCAACCTTAATTAACACTGTATACTTTTCTATCATCTTAAAGGGATAGTTCACCTCAAATTCAAAGTTTATGAGCTGTTTCATACTTCAACAATTGTCTAAAATTGAGTCTCTTATGCCATTTGTTGTATAGATCCTGCTATATGCATTAATCAAAATCTTAATGGGAGAGATTGACACCATCTAAATTCCATCTAATAGCTTTGATTTTGGAGTTAGCTCTTCCTTTAACATATAATATACACAGTGTACAAAACATTAAGAACACCTGCTCTTTCCATGCTCTTGACCAGGTGAACCTTATTGATGTCACTTGCTAAATCCACTTCAACCAGTGTAGATGAAGGGGAGGAGACAGGTTAAAGAAGGACTTTTAAACCTTGAGACAATTGAGACATGGATTGTGTATATGTGCCATTTAGAGGGTGAATGGGCAAGACAAAATATTTAAGCGGATTTGAATGCTGTATGGTAGTAGGTGCCAGGCACACCGGTTTCAGTGTGTCAAGAACTGCAACGCTGCTGGGTTTTTCACTCTCAACAGTTTCTGGTGTGTATCAAGAACGGTGGGGGGGTTAGGAAGGCGTTCGTATTAGGAAGGCGTTCGTAATGTTTTGTACACTCAGTGTAATAGTGTGAGTCTTTGCTAAGGGAGAGGGAAGGGGTATGCCTATAGATGGGAAGGGAGAGGGATTAAATAATGGGATTTGAGTCTCAATTCTTATTACATTTATTATTCCTGCAGAAACATTTGATTTAATATAATGGTGTTGATACTGGCCACCCAGAATACAGGTTTCGAGACATTATCCTCAAAATCCCCGCTAGCTTAGTCCCGCTGTAGTGCAGCTCTTGGTAATGTGATTAAAAACATGACTGTGCAGAGGAGTGGTGTTACATGCATATTGAGCCCCTCGTAAAATACTCTGTCCAGTATTGAGTATCAGGGAGTTAGTTAAGGTCTGAGACATTGACCATGCACACTTTAGTTAGAGGCCTGATATTGGATTGAGAGAAGTAGGGGGGATCAAATATCAGCAGTGTGTGTTATGTCGGAGCACTTCAGACCACCCAGATTATAGAGGGTTCTCCTTCTTTTATCTGTGTGTGTGTGTGTGTGTGTGTCCTCTGTGTGTTTATACTGCTCTTTGCCTTTACAACGACCATCGCCTGCATGTATGTATGTCATTATATTTTTATAGCCTACATGGATGTGAGTTGGAAGTGTCACCTAGCACTGTTACACACATAAGTCACCACTTGGCTTTGATGTGTGTATGTGTCTGTTTGTGTGCGTGCGTGCGTGTGTGTGCTTGCATGCATCGGTCCATATGCGTGTGTGTATGTGTGCGTGTGCATGCATATGTGTGTGTGTGTGTTTATGGCCAGGGGTGTTAACATGGAACTCTGCACCACAAAGCCTGTTCTAGTGTTTAATGTCATCCTGCTAGGTGTAAAAATCAGGCTCAGTGGCCCTAATGCCTTCAGTAAAGCTAATTGAAACTGGATGGTAGAGCACCACATCCAAACCCATGGTTATATAGTAGTCCACACACACACACACACACACACACACACACACACACACACACACACACACACACACACACACACACACACACACACACACACACACACACACACACACACACACACACACACACACACACACACACACACACACACACACACACACACACACACACACACACACACACTGCAGGGGAATACAGTCAAAATAGGGCTGGTTTAGCCTGATGCTGGGATTACTGGGGGATTCAGTTCAGAAGGGGGTTCATACTTTTAGTGTCATGTGTTTAACATGCAATTCATTTGTACAGCTGTGCACAGAGTAGCTCACATGATCGTACCCACCTGGGGATTTAGATGGGCAATGTTGATTTTTATTGGAAGTGAGTTGTAGACATTTTAACTGTATGTTTGAACTGTAGTGTGGTGGTTTTCGGACTGTGCATTTCAACCAGATTGTGAATGTCTGTTCTCTCTTCCTCCTTCTCGACCGATCAGCTGAAGGGAAAGAAGGCCCCAGTGACCAATGGGATGGCGTCTAAACAGAAGGTGGACAAGAACCAGGCCAAGAAGACCAACGGAACAGCCACCAATGGAACAACCAATGGAGCATCTGTGAAACGTAACAACTCCAGTAAGAGTCTAATCAATGTGTGTTTGTGTGTGTGTGTGTGTATTTTAGAGTTTGAGAGGTAGAGAGAGAGAGAGAGAGAGAGAGAGAGAGAGAGAGAGAGAGAGAGACACACCCATTCCCATGAGTGCCTTATAGTGTATGAGTCTGTCTATAAATCATGACACACAGTAAATACCAGTGAGATAATTCATAAGCTACTGCTAGCCTGTCACTTCCAGTCAGCCCTTATACAGTCTGCTAGCTGTGATATTTAGCAGTAGCCTGGTCTTAGCAGACACCAAGTCTGGCTCCCCACTCCTCAGTCCCAGTCAAACCCACCACTGATCGCTTTCTAGGAATACTGGAGCCACACAAAAATCTGGAATTCTCAAATTACAGTTGGTGGAGCAGCAGGAGTAAATATCTTTGGATGGGGCTAAGACAGCTTCCTTGAAACCATCCGTTGTAAATCCCAACCTTATGGAAGATTCCCATGACATATCCAGACCAAACTATCATTCAACGTTGAGTCAATGTTCAAATAGCAGCATGAACACGCAAATATTTGGCCAGGGTGACGCGTGGTTACTGGTGAGGCTAATGTTTGCGGTGAAGGTCTGTGTGTTTTCAGTAATGTGTGAACTACGACAGTTTTGAACCCACTTTCTCATATTTGGTCGCTTTTGTAAGCATGGTGTTCATAGGGAATACCAACTATGTGTCATTTTGGATTTAGTGTATGTTACACAATGGGCCCATATTGATGTATTGATGGTTGAAGATGTCAAGTGGTGGTTTGATTGATTATTTGGTCCTTCGTAGAGGCTAATGTGCTAGTGGGGCACACACTCACACACACACAGTCATACTCAGTGGTGTGGAGAGGTTCCAGTGGCCCTTATAGCTTAAGGCTTCTTGTTTGGTGTATTTTTTTCAGCAGGGTCGGTCCCTTGTCCCTACTCTACTCTGTTTGATTAATGAGTGCTTAAGGCTGAGGTTTGGGTTCAATGGGTTTCTGGTCAGTTTATGCCTTGTCTAGAACTCAGATGAGCATTGTTTTGTTCTTTCTCCTCTCTCTCCTTCCCTCTCATAGCAATCCACCCTTCTTTACATATTTCCTTACCTCCTTTTGGATCTCATTCTCTCCTTCTCCCTCCCCCTAATCTCTCCTTCTCCCCTCCCCTCCTACCCTCCCCTTCCATTACCTATTTCCCAACACCTAATGAGCATTTGGTCTTAACAAATATATAACATAAATCACCTCTCTCTCTTGTAGGTGCAGAGCAGTATAAATACGGTAAGAACCGCGTGGAGGCGGACGCCAAGCGGCTGCAGGCTAAAGAGGAGGAGCTGATGAGGAGGAAGCAGGACATCAGGAACCGTCTGACCCAGCTGAAGAAGGACAGGAAAGACCTGCGCACCGCCATGGAGGCCAGCACCGGTATGATAACGAGACACACACTTTGAGACACACACACACACGCATGCACACTTAGATAGACAGACATATAGACGCATTCACGCACGCACGCACACACACACACACTAACACAAACAAAAACACACACTGCTTTTACCAAGGTGAAGAGTAGGTGGTGAGAGACGAAGGATTAGATGGGGGAGAGGTGGGAGTGAAAGTATGGGGAGATGGAGAAATGATGGGAGGAGGAAGAGGAAGAGCGATATAGAGTGGTGGGAGATGGAATGAGTGTTGGAAGGAAGAGTGGAGAGGTGGGAGTTAGTGGTGTATGATGGGATTATGGATGGGAGGATTAGGCTTAGGAGTGAGTGGTTTGGGATGGAAGACTGGTTTGCAGGGGGAGAGATGGGAGTCATGTATCAGACGTTTTTATCCTGAGAGACTTCTCAATAAACGACAATAACAGTAAGACTGGAACCGGGAGTGAACCTCCTCCCTCTTCATTTCTCCCTCTCTCAGGTAAGCGTTCCGCTGCGTCTCTGGTGGAGCGGCTGAAGAAGGTGGAGGACGAGTGCAAGCTGAAGGAGGAAGAGAGGGTGAGCCTGGAGCTGGAGCTGACGGAGGTCAAGGAGAGTCTGAAGAAGGCCCTGAGTGGAGGAGTCACTTTGGGACTCACCATTGAGCCCAAGTCTGGCACCTCCAGCCCACAGGTTAGACCTCAATCAATCATTTATTTTATAAATACCTTTTTACATAAGCAGTTGTCACAAAGTGCTTTACAGCCTAAAACCCCAAAGAGCAAGCAATGCAAATGTAGAAGCACAGTGGCTAGGAAAAACTCTCTAGAAAGGCAGGAACCTAGGACCTATGGCTGAGTCTCAATACTGTTTAAGGCGTCCTTCTCTTGAATAATGAACAGACAAAAGCATTTTGTCCATGTAAATTAGTCTTCTAGATAGTCTAAAGTGAATTGGTTTTTATTACCTTGTGTGCTTTTCTCCATCTGCATTTAAAAAACTTGACTGGTGTAAGCAATATGCCCAACATACCCATGACAAACAGTCAACAGGCTTTTGATAAAGTGTTGAAAATGTTGCTGCTGACTCTGAATGGTGTGTATCTGTGTGTGTCCAGTCCCCAGTGTTGCTGAGGCGTACCCTAGAGAACTCTCCCATCTCCAGCTGTGACACCAGTGACACAGAGAGCTGTTCCACCTTGCCCATCAACAGCGCCTCCCTCCTCCGCAGAACGGCCAATCAGAAACCCTCGACTGTCCGCGGCCACGTCCTCAGGAAGGCCAAGGTGAGACAGAGTTACAGAGAACACACACACACCTGCGTTTACACACACACTCAAAACACAGTCAGCACTCATTCAACTGCGTTGCCACACATCTCTGACACACACACATCCATTGCCACACATCCCAGCCCAGTCCAATGACTATACTGAATTTGCATTTAGTTGCATGTAACTGTAAGTACTTGCATTTACATGTACTGTATTATTTGCATGTATTTGCATTGATATCCTGACATCCAGTTCCCTTTATTGCAGGAATGGGAGATGAAGACTGGCACATAAGCAACAACTCTCTTCACAACAATCCTATCGTATTAGCTTTTTTTATGTGTGTATATATTTATTTAAAACTTTTCATATCGGGAAGAAGGTTGAAGAGGAGTACACTACAAGCATAGCATAGCCAACCAGAAAGAGAATAAGGACAATGCTGATTTTAGTATACTTTATTTCCAAAACATAAAGAAATAGCACTCTTTTTGTAGCTTACTATTGTATAATACCGTGTATTATTATCTGGCATGTTTGAACTACTCTGTCGTGCGGTTTTGTATTCGTCAGATAATTGTCTTTCTTTTCAAGCAGACATCCAATCATAGACGGTCTTTTGGGATCTGTTTCTCCATCACATACAAATCTGGTTTCTACAACTCTTGGGGTTAAAAAATCAAGTGCAAAACCAAGTATTTATTTGTAAATGTTTATTAAGTAAACATCCCTGTGATTATTTATGTTGATAATATTTAATGCTTGTTTTATAGTATAGCTGGCTCTCCGTAGGCACCCATGTTATCTTTCCTACTCAGTTAAAAGCTCTCTTGTCTACAAGCATCTGTTTAGAACAGTAACTGCACTGCGCCACTAATGTTCACGTCATCTAGATGGGTTAATCGAATCATCAGTATCACTGTTAGGCAATCCAGATGATTTGCAGATCATCAAACCAGCAATGCACCTACTCCCTACTGGTTGATGCTTGTGAGTGGGCCATTGGAATGCTCCACTCAGTAAAGTGCAGGTCAGGCTAAGGCGTGGTCGTGTCCTGGTGAGTTTGGCCGCTGGCGTTGGAAAACGCCTAAACCTCAAGTAACGTGGCCTCTTATATTTAAGCTTAACATCCAGGAGCCTCGGCCCAGCTCTTTTAATCATGCCACTGGTGTACTGTAGCCCTGTGATCTGATCTGTGTGTGTGTGTGTGTGTGTGTGTGTGTGTGTGTGTGTGTGTGTGTGTGTGTGTGTGTGTGTGTGTGTGTGTGTGTGTGTGTGTGTGTGTGTGTGTGTGTGTGTGTGTGTGTGTGTGTGTGTGTGTGTGTGTGTGTGTGTGTGTGTGTGTGTGTGTGTGTGTGTGTGTGTGTGTGTGTGTGTGGGTGAGTGAGTGAGTGTGAGTGTGAGCGTGTATGGCTTGTGTGTTAGTGCGCACGCTAGTGTGTGAGTGTATGTGTACGTGTGTGTTGAAACGTCTCCAAGGCACATTCCAACCCCATCATCAATACACTGTTAGAAATAGAAGCCCGTACTGTATGGTCAGAAATACTGTGTGTTCTCCGCTTCAACCAGAAACTGTGACCTAGTTGTGGATTCTTGAACTTCCAGCTGCTACTGTAGCAACACGTTTCAGCTCATACACATCACATAGGCACGTGCACACGAACACACACATTTATGTAATTTATTTCGAATGGTGCTTTTTGTCATGCTTTTACCACATCTACAGTACACTACAAATACTGCTATATGCACACAGCTCAGTGTAACCTAACCACGGTGCTTTGTAGGGGTGAGAAGTAGCATGTTGATGTACTACTGCAAACAAGCTACGTTTTTACCATTTACTCAAAGGTACATTTACCTTTAAAACAGCTGGTTTATGGTGTATTTACTGGCCTGGTTGGAATATGAGGCTGTGCATAACAAAAATGGCCACCAACGGAGGTTTCTCAAGTTATCAGAGTATAAATATTTGTATAGCTTTTCCATTCCGTCAGATTGATGCCGGGATTCAAATCCGATCGCATATTCAATCTGATCACATAAGCAGCGTTTACCGTGAATGGGATCTCCGCGAACCTGGGAACATTGCCTTTAAAGGGATAGTTCACCCAAAATGACATATTGACATATTCCTTAACGTGTAGGCAGTCTATGGACAAGGTATGACAGCAATCCATGCTTTGGTTTAGTTTCCCTGGCACTGTTTCCAAATGCTAACGGTTTAGCATTTGTGGCACAAATCCCATTGAAGTCATGGGACCAATATTAGCATTTTTCATGCATCATGTCCAAATCATCCAAAAGTATCTCAATTTTATTGTGAAGCTCACCAAAGTCACTTCTAGATTATTTGAACATGATGCGCAAAAAATTATAATATCGGTCCCTTGAATGGGATTTGTACCACAAATGCTAAAACATTAGACATTTGGAAAAAGTCCCAGCCACTGCCAGGGAAACTAAACCCAAAGCTTGGATTGCTATAATAATAATATGCCATTTAGCAGACGCTTTTATCCAAAGCAACTTACAGTCATGCGTGCGTACATTTCTTTTTATGTATGGGTGGTCCCGGGGATCAAACCCACTACCTTGGCGTCACAAGCGCCGTGCTCTACCAGCTGAGCTACAGAGGACCACTGTCATACGTTGTACATAAACTGCTTACCGGGTAAGGAAACCTATAACCTGCGATGGGATTGAATCGCGGCCAAAGTCCCATTAGACGGCAAGCTAGAGCTAGTCATAGTCACCACGAGATGAGGAAGAGGAGGACGAGTTAAGCATCTAGTCCATTTTGGACCCCTATCTTCTCTGTATAAACACCTTCAAAACTGAAATGGGGCAAGAGATATGTCAGTGAGAAAATGTGAACCCACATTGCGGGAGGGGAGGGAGGAGGGGAGATTGGGGGGTGTATTTGGGTGTGGGCAGAGGGAGTAGGGGAGAAACAGCAACATTGTTTGTTTTGCACCTTAACACTTTTCTACTCCATTGTACTTCTTTTGACAGTCGCCAACTCGGTGACGAACGGCTGTATATAAAAGCAATAAACTTCTTTACAAACATCCTCTTCTCTTGTTTATTGGTGTTGGGTTAGCTGTGTAGTCAGACCAAATTAAACTTAAAACCCCCATATTATGTATATTCTCAAATAACAAACTATTGAAAGAAATGACCCAAGATACAGTATATGAGAAAACAGTCAATCAAAACATGAGCTAGCGTATTAGCTGCTAGCAGGTGAAACCACACCATACTAGTCACATTAATGCAGGAATAAACCCAAGAATCTGATAATAAACTGAGAAATCATAGTGATGATTGCGTTAGATCCGAATTCTCTGTCACTTGTTTTAGATCTGTAAAATGTTAGAACTAGATCTGCTAACTCTTTCTATCCTGGTGATTGGCTCGTTTGATCGGATTCATCTGGATGGGTCTGAAGCAATGGAGGATGACAGGATGACAGGAGGTTAAATTCCTGCCTTGTATCCAAAAAGTTGTGGGGTCGCTCCTCATCTCTTGAGCTTTAGTGTATATTTCTGCAACGGTCAATGTCAAATATACGAGGAGAAGCATTTCAACAGTGGAGTTGGTGGCGCTGGGGTTTGATCCTGGCCTTGCATTCAAGAGATTGTGGGTTCAAGTCTCATCTCTTCTGCATTAATGTATATTTCCACAACTGCTGATGTCAAACATACAACTAGAAGTGAAGGAGTCTGGTGTAAAGTTCTTGCCCTGAAGTTTTCTCCCCAATAAGCACAGGGTTGTAGGTTCAAACTCCGTCATGGCTCTGGAGCATGGTTGAGTTGACACAGAGCGCTTGAATGGTACGATAATAAGGGGTTGTGAAAGTCATGACCAGTAGTTATGGGGAAGATTCCCTGAAAAAAAGTGAGTTGTTAAATACAGGCATGTTCTATAAATTAATGGACACAGTTTTGGAATAGAACAGGAGGGGGCACCCCAGTTTTTAACCCCCGTCAGTTGTCACATTCCACCAACTGCCATGACATCCAAGTGCGCTACCTGGGTTTGAACCCACAACCCTGTGCCACCAACTCCTTCATACTTGAAATGCTTGTCTTCATATGTTTCACATCGACAGGTCCGTAAACGTTCATTGAAGTACAAGAGATGTGGCTCAAGCCCATTAGCCAGTAACCCAACAAATATCCTAATTGTCATTCACTTGATGAAACCCCTTCAGTAAATTTTGATTTGAACATGCCAATCGCTCTGTTGGAAGGCGCAAGATATTGGGAACAGCAGGATTGTTAGTTTAATTCCCATGTGTGCCATTACTAAGTGCATATTTACTGCAAGTTGGGTAGGTTTAAAACAGCATTTCTCAAACCCCCAGCCGTTCCATGTACTTGCTCTATTCCAGAACTAGCACACCTGATTCCACTAGTCAACTAATCATCAAGCCTTTGAAAAAGTCAAATCTTTATTGAACAGATAAAATTATGACAACAAACACGTACAGTTAGGGGAGTGATTTATTCCAGAATGCAGGTTAAGTGCACTACACTTTCTGTCAAATCAAACAAACCCAAAAATATTAATACAACTGCGGTCAATTTCACATAGTCTGTGTCATCAACAGTGAATCTCCTTCAGAAATATATTGGATTATCTTGATCCCCACTTCAACAAGGGGGGGGGAAATAATAACAGACAACATCACTAGAAAACTAAGAACAAGCCAAACATGAGCATATATATGTACAAAAGATGAAGAACAGAGAATCAAATAGAATAGTCCAGTGTGGTGTACTGTCTGTTTGTATCAGATAGGCCTACATTATCATGAATGTAACTGACTCACTGGGAAACTTGAGATTGACTCTCAGCATTGGTCACTAAGACGTGTACTCTGCCTCAATCAAGACAACCCCATTATATGGCCCAATATGTGAAGATGCTACACTTCTCTGTAGACTGCACTCCTCAAGATGACTACATCGTTAGTGCAAATTAAATGTCTTGGGATATTTGCGATGGGAAGGAAAGCTACTGACTAAGATTTACTTAAAGATTTGACAGGAATTAAACAAATGAATCCAAAATGCAATATCTCCATAGATACTATATCATGAGTGCAGAAGTGAAGGGTGTAGATTTGATCATGAGATATCCTTTCCAGTTAAACAATGGATACAACAGAAAGTAGCCTACCTATAAAAGTCTATGATACTTAGCTATACACAGAAACAATGCTGATACATGAGAAGCAAGCAGTGGTATTGAGAAAGCTCCCTGTGTCATCTTACTGTGATGGGGGATTCAGTGAAGGGGGCATCCAAAAGACTTGTGTGTGTGTGTGTGTTTTCGTATTAGTGTAAAATACTCACACTCAAGTGACTATATACAGTGGGAGGTTGTTCATATAAACACATCTATGTACACAAACCAAATTATATAGGAGACATACCACCATACCACCACTAACTCTGCCTAATATAGGCTCATATAATGACAGCCACACCTTTATCTCCATGACGACGACCTTAGTCTCTGGGGAAATGAACTCACGTTGACCTCTGACCTGGGGGTATCTTGGAGGCGGGGTCAAATTGTTATTAGTAAATAAATAAATAGAGGAAATGCACAGGAAATGTCGTAGAGCAGAGGAGTCTGCTTCTTTTTAGGCACGGTGGGACAAAGAATGACTTTCTAACCAGGGACGTGACATGCTGTAGCTTTGCTAAAATATCAAACACCATACAAAGTGTCACTCCTTTAACCTCACCTACTAATCAAGTACCGTAAAACATAAAAAATAATACAAATATTTCATATTTTAAAAAATTATTAAAATGTGAAATTATTATAGAGCATTGTTATACATTGCTGTATGATGAAAGAAGACAGTTTAAACAAGGATTGTATGTAAATAATGGTGAATGAATGAGGATTTTTCCACACGCTTCATGTTAGCTCGACTCATAAGTACCTGTTTCTGGGATTTATAAACAGTGCAACACCACCCCCTAGTGCCTATTTGGGTAATTGCATTCTTTTCACGAACGCAACCCTGCCTCAGTTCAGACCAATGATTTATACATACACTAGATTACTGTGCCTCCATCTTGGCACTCCCCCACCGGTGTAAAAAATATTTTCGAAATGCATTTATTAATGTCTACATTAGTTTTTGCCAGATGTATTATATTCCAGACAACTTAAAGCATACTTTTAAATTATATTATGTGAGCTAAACATTCAAATATATATAAATATATAAACATTTCACTTAAAGTATAAAACATTTTTTAATTACTAATGTTACTGTCCCCTTTACAACAAAGAAATACTTAAGTACATTTAATTTTTGCCCTTGAAAAATGTAATTGAAATACTGTAGAATTCCATTCATTCCTATGGAGGACCGCTCCTACTGGGGAGTGCCAATATGGCCGACCGGTGGTTTCAAAGCCTCTCAATGGCCATTACATAGCATCAGCAATCCAGGATTTATGTACATCATTGGTTCAGAGACTGCTCCCTTTCCACACCCTATCCTTCATATAACATCCCTGCAGATTTAAAGGGGGCATTTCATCTAATTCTTTCCTGAGAAAGAGTATTATTGCATTTAAGTGAGAGAGAGAAAAACAGAGAAGGCGCCAATTGCAAATTATGGGATTGTTTAAAAAAAATACTATTCTCCTAAAAACCTTCTCTTCATTTTGTAGGATCCCCCAGAGTTGTAACAAAGCTATTAACATATTTACCTCTCTTTTCTCCACTACTAAACCACATACAGTACAGTACCCAGACTGTGTGTGAGAATGATGTCCTTTTCACGGCTATGGCCTGGTCATTGCATGGCTCTGTTTTGGTCATATTGTGCACCCCACTATCCTTCTTCTACTAGTGTGCTATGATATCTGGGAACTACCTAGTGTCAGTGAAAAGATGAGTATTACAGTACAGAGCGTTTTAAATAGCAGGCCAGTGGGTGGGGCGTCCTCTCTGTGATGTCACCGGAACGCTCCATCCTCACTGGGTGGCGTCCAATCAGTCTCCGAGGGGTTTAGCCAATGAGAACACACCGAGCAAACACGACACAGGGTGCAAAGGACACTGGGTGCAAAGGACACTGGGTAAAAAGCAGAGTTGGCCCACACCCCTGATGTTACAGTAACACAGTGGAAGGAGGGATAGAGGGATTGAGGGAGAAGCAGAACGGAGGATAAGTGTCCCTCTGGTCCCGTGGTGAGAGCGAGATTCGGAACGAGGGAGCGAGGGGCCGTGGAGAGAAGGAGAGGAATCGGAGGAGAGAGAGGGAGTACTGCTAGACTGTAGTACTGTGGTGGTTTCTCTCTTCCTCTGTAAGGGGAGTGGTGGATTGGTTAGTCAGACAGAGAGACAGAAGGAAGGCAGAGTAGAGATCCCTGTGCTCGTTAGCATGGCTAGCTCTTTAGCATGGCTAGCTGGTTAGTGTGTCCGTGTTCAGCCATCAGCTGGTCAGGTAGCTGTGCAGCTCTCTGGAGTTGATGCTCAGCACCACGCCTGAGTGGTTACCTAGCAACAAGGAGAGATAATAAGTGGGTGAACTAGTGCCGAGGTTCAGTCGGTTTTAAAAGGGAAAATCCCACATGCTTCTTTATCTTGCAACATTAAAGCACAATATCCTTGATTGTTTCAACTTCGACTGGTTGGTCATCTTTTAGCCAAACTCTAACTTTTAAAAAGTAACTATTTTATAAATATTTCCCATTTATATAAGTATTATATAAGTATTACAATGCTTAAATTAACCTTTAATTCACAACATCGTTATGAGGTTAGTAGCGTTAGATAAAAAAAAATACTGAAGCAAATAACTAATACCTTGCGTTAGCTGCATGGGCTTGTGAGTAGTAGCAGGCTGTTCTGTTAGTAGTAGTGGGGGTTAGTCCTTATAAGGGAACGGAAGGCGGGGCTACCTCCTGCGTTACCTAGAGTCTGCGAGTCCAGATCGTCATCGATAAACTCCTCCCCCTGGATGATGTGCTGCGTGTCCTCGCTGTGATTGACAGGGCTGGTCATCTCCTGCTCCTTCTCATTGTGCATCTGGGCGTACACGTTCCGGCCAGGCAGCTTTCTGAAAAACAGTGGAGGATAGGCATCCTCAGTCCTAAGCCAAGGACTGTGGGATTTGTAGTTTTGATGAGAGGTTGTGGCTGGAGTTGTAGTTCATGTTAATGAGTGACAGATTGTGGACTTTTTGCATTGGATGCAAAGGAAGTGCTATTGGTGTGACTCGTGAAAAGAAGACAAATCATGCACAACATATTCATTCATCTACATTCTAGATTCATCAAGTACATGCATTTATGTATTCTAGTACATCTATATTCATCCAGTTATGTTTTCACCTACTGTATCTTCATACATGACCTTATGTTTTCCTCTGTGGTCATGCAATGCCTCAGAGGATGACTGATTCTGATGGTTGAAGCATGGTTAATGCAACACCAGAATTGTGGGTTTGATTCCCACATGGGCAACATGCAGTATATTGACTATGTCACGATAGGTAAAAGCGTCTACCAGGAGTTTTTCCTGACCACATGCTGTAGACCAGGGATCATCAACTAGATTCAGCCACGAGCCGATTTTTTCTTGAGCGGATGGTCAGGGGGCCGGAACATAGTTACAAATAATTTGTCAACTGCAAAATCTTAACTATGTGAAATCTTAACTATGTGAAAACTTAACTATGTGAAATCTTAACTATGTGAAAACTGAACTATCTGAGTCTATTATACCCACCTCTTGAACTTGTAGAGGATGAAGGATCCGGTACCGATGACGCTGATGAGGAAGATGACAGCCAGAGCCCAGACACCTGGACCTGCCACTCCACCCTGAGAACCTGCAGGGGAGAAAATACACACACACACACACACATACACACATTATGATATGGCACATACACACACTGCACACAAGGATAGACAACACACATCAGATGGGAAATGAACACTACACAGACACACAGGGTAGGTAACACCAGTGGTGTAAAGTACTTAAGTAAAGATACTTTAAAGTACTACTTAAGTAGTTTTTTGGGGTATCTGTACTTTACTTTACTATTTATATTTTTGACAACTTTTACTTTTACTCCACTGCATTCCTAAAGAAAATAATAACTCCTTACATTTTCCCTGACACCGAAAAGTACTAGTTACATTTTGAATGCTTAGCAGGACAGGAAAATTGTTTAATTCACACACTTATCAAGAGAACATCCCTGGTCATCCCTACTGCCTCTGATCTGGGCAGACTCACTAAACACAAATGCTTCGTTTGTAAATTATGTCTGAGTGTTGAAGTGCGCCCCTGGCTATCCGTAAATTAAAAAAACAAAAAAATCATGCTATCTGGTTTGCTTAATATAAGGAATTTGAAATAATTTATACTTTTACTTTTGATACTTAAGTATATTTTAGCGATTACGTTTACTTTTGATACTTAAGTACATTTAAAACCAAATACTTTTAGACTTTTACTCAAGTAATATTTTACTGGGTGACTTTCACTTTTACTTGAGTCATTTTCTTTTAAGGTATCTTTACTTTTACTCAAGTATGACAATTGGGTACTTTTGCCACCACTGGGTAACACACACACCTGCTATGGATGTAGCCACCTAAGACACTGAAACAAGAGTATAGCTGGCACGTCACAATAAACTCAACAGAAAACAAATACATCTCACAGCAAAACACTCCATTCCACTCCGCTTCGATAAACACCACACAGTGTTTAACACACACACACACACACACACACACACACACACACGCACACACACACACACACACACACACACACACACACACACACACACACACACACCACTTCAAAGTTTAGCACAGTCTGGAAAAGAGATCTACACACAAACTGTGCAAGAAAATATAGAGTAAGTTTAAAAGCAAACGGAATAGATTAGACATCATTTGAACAGATTGTTTACCTATTAAAATTAGTGGATTCGGCTATTTCAGCCACACCTTTTGCTGACAGGTGTATAAAAGCCATGCACTCTCCAGAGACAAACATTGGCAGTAGAAAGGCCTACTGAGAGCTCAGTGACTTTCAACATGGTACATAGGATGACACCTTTCCAACAAGTCAGTTCGTCAAATTTCTACCCTGCTAGAGCTTCATGAAATGGGTTTCCATGGCCGAGCAGCCATTGGACTCTGGAGCAGTGGAAATGCGTTTTCTGGAGTGATGAATCACGCTTCACCATCTGGCAGTCTGACGGACGAATCTGGGTTTGGCGGATGCGAGGGGAACACTACCTGCCCCAATGCATAGTGCCAACTGTAAAGTTTGGTGAAGGAGCAATAATGGTCTGGGGCTGATTTCATAGTTCTGACAAAGCCCCTTAGTTCCAGTGAAGGGAAATCTTAACGCTACAGCATACAATGACATTCTTGATGATTCTGTGCTTCCAACTTTGTGGCAACAGTTTGGGGAAGGCCCTTTGCTGTTTCAGCATGACAATACCCCCATGCACAAAACGAGGTCCATACAGAAATGGTTTGTCGAAATTGGTGTGGAAGAACTTGACTGGCCTGCACAGAGCCCTGACCTCAACCCCATCGAACACCTTTGGAACGCCGACTACGAGCCAGGTCTATTCGCTCAACATCACTGCCCGACCTCACTAATGCTCTTGTGGCTGAATGGAAGCAAGTCCACACAGCAATGTTCCAACCTCTTTACTGAACAAAAATATAAACGCAACATGTAACATGTCTGGTGAGTATGCAGGCCATGGAAGAATTTGGACATTTTCAGCTTCTAGGAATTGTGTACAGATCCTTGTGACATGGGGCTGTGCGATATCATGCTGTAACATGAGGTGATGGTGGCGGACAAATGGCACAACAACGGGCCTCAGGATCCCGTCACGGCATCTATGTGCATTCAAAGTGCCATTGATCAAATGCAATTGTGTTCGTTGTGAGTAGCTTATGCCTGTCCGTACCATAACCCCATCGCCACCATGGGGCACTCTGTTCACAACGTTGACATCAGCAAACCACTTGCCCATGCAACGCCATACATGTGGTCTGCAGTTGTGAGGCCGGTTGGACGTACTGCCAAATTCTCTAAAATGACGTTGGAGGCGGCTTATGGTAGAGAAATGAACATTCAATTATCTGGCAACAGCTCTGGTGGACATTCCTGCAGTCAGCATGCCAATTGCACACTCCCTCAAAACTTGAGACATTTGTGGCATTGTGTTGTGTGACAAAACTAAATATTTTAGAGTGGCCTTTTATTGTCCCCAGCACAAGGTGCACCTGTGTAATGATCATCAGCTTCTTGATATGCCACACCTGTCAGGTGTATGGATTATCTTGCCAAAGGAGAAATGCTCACTAACTAATTTGAGAGAAATACGCTTTTTGTGCTTATGAAAAATGTCTGGGATCTTTTATTTCAGCTCATGAAACATGGGACCAACACTTTACATGTTGCGTTTATATTTTTGTTCAATGTAGTAGAAAGCCTTCCCATAAGAGTGGAGGCTGTTATAGCAGTAAAGGGGAGACCAACTCCATATTAATGCCCATGATTTTGGAATGAGATGTTTGACGAGCAGGTGTCCACATACTCATGTAGTGTATCTAACAGTTTAGCAATTTAGTAGGAAAGAAATGAGGGAAACAACACTGAAAGCAGAGAGAAGGTAACAAAAACACAAGCCCAATCAGATTTGAGGAAACGTAGACTCCTATTAAGAAAGCAGGAAGTAAAGCTGGTAGGTTGTGTGGGGCGACTAACGCACCGTTCTCCATTGCTCTCGTGGACGAGTCATTAGCTACTAGTCCTTTGAAATAAGATTGATAAAAACTAAATTATCCATTCAAAATCAACATTACACCAAATAATTATTGGAGAACATATCTATTATAAAATCATGTTTACAACATCACAAGGACATGAATACAGTAATGGGAATGGTTACCTGCGTTAGGGTCAGCTAAAGTCACCAACACCTGTAGACCTCCTCGTACGATGAAGCTAACGTTGTTCTCATTGAAGGCCTGCTTGATGGCAGGGATACGCTGTGGAAGAAATATAAAACACAACCATCAAATTCACACAATTCAATGACTACCTGTAGGAATGAGTCCAACAATGTCAATTAGTTAGGTAGTGTGTGTGTTTGATAGTGTACCTTATCCACAAACACACTCCTCTTAGCAGGCTTGCTCTCTGGTGGGAGAACGTACAGGTCGGCTGTGGTGGGCAGGCCCGGCTTCACCATGGTTACCAGGGACTCCTGGGGGATACCTGTGATCTGGGGGTCAAAGGTCATGGTCAGAAACGACATCGTCACCTTACGGGACGGGACATGTATCCCATGTTTTTACGACCATATTTCTACAACATGAGCCTTTATAAATTCAGGTAGTCCCTCCTCCATCACCAAATGTTTTCTCCCATTTCATAACTATACTGAACGTGCCTGTCATGTCTATATCAAATAAAATAATTGAACCAAACATATTGAGGCCAATGCAGATGCTATCATTATGTATCCTAAGGAATAGACTGGTCCTGTTATGTTATAGCATCAGGTCATGTATGAGGCAAGTACAGTAGACCCACCTTGGCCAGAATCTTGGTGACCACCTGACCCACGTCCTCCCTCCACTCTGGGATGTTGGGGTTGAGGAGGTCCAGGTTACTGCTGAAGGCCAGAGGGATGACCTGGAAACGGTCTGGGATTGGACAGAACACACAGGAAGTCAGCAGCCATTTTGGGTTACGGCATTCAGATGAACAAAAACCTCTGGATTAATAATACCATATTCATTTCTATTGTTTAGATGATTTAGAATAAGTCAACAGTTTCTCACGATCCTACATTCACTTCTTCTGCAGTATGTTTATTCTGTATCAGTTCTCTTGGAGTAAGATAATACAGTACAGTTCTGCTCAGTTAGCATTCTCTCATGAATAAATTAAACTCATCTATATTTGTTAAGATGACATCATTACCAGTGACACAGTTACACAACAGCAACACATGAGCTCATGGAAGACACCAGGGACACAGTTACACAACAGCAACACATGAGCTCATGGAAGACACCAGGGACACAGTTACACAACAGCAACACATGAGGTCATGGAAGACACCAGGGACACAGTTACACAACAGCAACACATGAGGTCATGGAAAACACCAGAGACACAACCAAACAACTAGAGCTATATCATCTATAATAAAAATATTGCCTCATACGATAACATCATAAATAGTTGATGTACAGCACACAAATAACGTCATATATAAGTATTCATCAGGACTCTTACCGTAGATGCGGACTGTCTTGGTGTCCTGCACCATGGAGCGTCCATTAGAGGCCTGGACAGTGACAGACACCTCTCCTTCCTCAGGGAACCGCGTTATCAGACTGTTCTCCAGGGACAGCTTGGGCTGCATGGAGACACACAATGAATGCATTCATTTATCAATTCACCAAATCATTTATGAACTCTCAACATTAGCTTTAGCACTGTTAGCATCACAAAAAGACAGTGGTGGCATATGGCTCAGATCACCTTTTGAACATTAGTTTCCATAAATCTGCATTTAAAGTGTATTACCTGTGGGTTGTGTGTGTGTCAGTATGAATGACCTGTTGGTTGTATGTGTGTGTGTGTGTGTGTGTGTGTCATGAGCCTCTCACTCCACCGGGTTACCACCTTAATTTTCTTCCACTCTGCTCACCACTCTCTCTACTCAGCCTAACTAGCTCCACCTGTCCCTGCTCTGCTCTGCTCTACTTACTCTGCCAGCTGCGCTGCATTACCCACTACCTCTCCCAGTATTTAAGGCCCTGTCTTTCAGCTCTCCGGTGTCAGATCGTCTGCAAAGCTCACACCCGGAACCTGTTTGCTCGCGCTTCTGGCTCACCCTGGTTTTGTGACCCCGGACCTGCCTGATTTTTGGAGACTCTTCTGCCCCAGGAGATCCAGACCTGTTTCTGCCATAACGACTCCTGACTACTCTTCAATCCCGGTAACTCTGACCAGCCTTCTGCCTTGCTACTACGTATTTTGGATTTCCCTTGAACTGTACTGCTGCCTTGTTTCATTCCGCCCTGTTGTGTCTGTGTCTCCCCCCCCCAGGACTTCTGGACCACCCACCACCGGCTTCATAGGACGCATCGCTGCCACTGGGGGGGGCACAGACCCAGCACATTGGACGGGACCCCTGTTACCCCTGGAGCCTTCATTCACTCCCTACTTCCCTTTTCCCTTAAGTTTTAATAAACTTTCTGGTGTGACGCAATTGTGGTCCTCTGGTCGTCTGTCTGAACCGTGACAGTACGATCTGACCATTATGGACTCAGCGCACACTTTCCCCGACATGGAAACCGATGAGCATGAGCAGCAGTTCCAGCAGCAGCAACAACAACTCGCCATGATCATTCAACTCCTCACCAACCTTACCCCAGCCAGTCTGCCCACCAGCCCTGCCCCCGAGTTACCTGCCCCGGTCATTGCAGCCGCTGCTCCGGAACCCAAGATTGGAAACCCCGAGCGGTTCAACGGCGATTCAACCCAGGTCCGGCCATTCCTGACTAGCTGCCGACTTCAGTTCTCCTTGCAGCCAAGGACCTTCGCCACGGAGGGGGCTAAAGTTGGGTATGCCATCACTCACCTGACGGGCCGAGCTCGACTCTGGGGAACAGCAGAGTTCGAACGTCAAACCCCCGCATGTGCAACCTTCGACCTGTTTGCTGAGGAGATGCTGAAGGTGTTTGACCTGGATTCACCAACCGCAGAGGCGTCTCGTGAACTGTTCAGTATTCGACAAGGCAGACGTACAGTCGCAGACCATTCCATCGACTTCCGAACCCTGGCTAGACGAAGTTCTTGGAACACACCATCGTTGGTGGACGCGTTCTTCCATAGTTTGGCTGACTATATCAAGGACGAGTTGGTCTCCCATGAACTGCCTTCCACTCTTGATGAAGCCATCGCACTGACTGTCAGGATCGACAGAAGGATACAGACCCGTCGTCGTGAGAGGGGGCGCCAAGGTCCACCTACTACCGGCATTCGGAGAGATCCGACTGGGCTCCTGTCATCTACTGCCACTCACCCAGGTCAGCTTGATCAGTCTGAGCCTATGGAGATTGGGCGAGCCTCTCTCACTCCTGCAGAGCGCCAGCGCCGCTTCACCTCAAACCTCTGCCTCTATTGTGGAGGTGATGGACATCGTGTGGTAACCTGCCCTTTAAAGGGCCGAAGCTCACCGGGCATAGGGGGAGTCCGGTTGAGTTCAATGACCATCCAGTCCTCCGACCGCAAACCCCTGCTGCAAGTTCACCTCCGCCTCTCTGACTCAACTCACACCCTGGCTGCTCTGGTGGATTCTGGCGCAGAAGCCAACATAATGGACATCAAGCTGGCACGCCAACTGGGACTGGAGAACCTCCGTTTGACACCTCCTATTCCTGCCCGGGCACTGGACGGACACTTACTCGGATCGGTCACTCATGTCACGGCCCCGGTCTCGATGGGTCTGTCCGGAAACCATCAAGAAACTATCCAGTTTCACCTGCTCCCCTCTCCAGGCCAACCCCTCATCCTGGGTTACCCATGGCTCCGCCGGCACAACCCTCAGCTCGACTGGGTGACCGGGGTGATCAGGGAGTGGGGAGAGGACTGCCACCGAACCTGCCTGCTTGCTGCCGCACTACCCCCTCGGCCAGTACCTACTAACTCCGCTCCTGACCTCTCCAATGTCCCAGAATGCTACCATGGTCTCAGTGAGGTGTTTAACAAAGCAAGAGCCACATCTCTGCCCCCTCACCGACCGTACGACTGTGCCATCGACCTCCTCCCTGGAACAGCCCCTCCAAAGGGTCGTCTTTATTCGTTGTCTGCTCCTGAAAGAAAGTCCATGGAGGACTACATCAATGGCTCTCTGTCCGCAGGATTAATCCGTTCATCTTCATCTCCTGCTGGTGCTGGCTTCTTCTTTGTGGGGAAGAAGGACGGATCTCTTCGCCCCTGCATCGACTACAGGGGACTCAACGACATCACAGTGAAAAACCGTTACCCTCTGCCTCTGCTCACCTCTGCTTTTGAGTTGCTCCAGGGAGCCACTGTTTTTACCAAGTTGGATCTCAGAAACGCTTACCACCTAGTGCGGATCCGGGAGGGAGATGAATGGAAAACCGCATTCAATACACCAACAGGCCACTACGAGTATCTGGTTATGCCTTTTGGCCTCACCAATGCTCCTGCTGTGTTCCAGGCTCTAGTGAATGATGTACTGCGGGACATGTTAAACAAGTTTGTCTTCGTTTACCTGGATGACATCTTAATCTACTCCAGAAACCTGTCTGAACACACCCGCCATGTCCAGCAAGTCCTTCATCGTCTTCTGGAGAATTCCCTCTACGCCAAGGCAGAGAAATGTGAGTTTCACGTCAAGACAGTGGCCTTCCTGGGGTACATAGTGGCAGAGGGAAGTATCCAAATGGATCCTGCCAAAGTATCAGCAGTCACTTCATGGCCAGTTCCGGAGAACAGAAAGAAGCTGCAACAGTTTCTGGGGTTTGCTAACTTCTATAGAAAGTTTATCCGGAACTACAGTACCGTTGCTGCCCCTCTCACTGCTCTAACCAGCACCAAGCAACCCTTCACCTGGACCCCAGCAGCCGACAAAGCCTTCAGTACCCTCAAGGTGAGGTTCACCTCTGCTCCCATCCTCCAGATGCCTGATGCGGACCGGCAATTCATTGTGGAGGTGGACGCCTCGGATGTGGGAGTTGGTGCTGTGATTTCTCAGTGGGCTGCGGAGGATAGGAAGCTCCATCCCTGTGCCTTTTTCTCACGTCGGTTGTCCCCCTCTGAGTGCAATTACGACATAGGGAACCGTGAGCTGCTGGCTGTGAAGCTTGCCTTGGAGGAGTGGCGTCACTGGCTGGAGGGGTCCACCATTCCATTTCTCGTTTGGACCGATCATAAGAACTTGGAGTACATCCGCACGGCCAAACGGTTGAACTCCAGGCAGTCCCGCTGGGCCCTGTTCTTCACCAGGTTTAATTTCACTCTGTCATACCGGCCTGGATCACGCAACACCAAGCCAGACGCCCTCTCCCGTCAATTCCAGAAGGATGACACCCCCTCCAAGGACCCTGTGTCGATTCTGCCAAGTCCCTGCATCGTTGCAGCTCTGACCTGGGCTGTTGAGGAACAGGTGCTGGAGGCTCTCCGTAACCAGCCAGGTCCCAGCACTTGCCCAGCTGACCGCCTTTTTGTCCCCGAAGACCTGAGGTCCCAGGTCGTTCAGTGGGGACATGACTCCCGCCTAGCTTGTCACCCTGGCTCCACCCGCACTTACAACCTGCTCGCCCAGAGGTTCTGGTGGCCCTCTCTGAGAAAGGATGTACGGGAATTCGTCCAAGCCTGCCCCATCTGCAACCAACACAAGTCGTCCTGCCAGCCCCCAGCCGGATTGCTGCAGCCCCTGCCTGTGCCCAGACGTCCCTGGTCTCACATCGCCCTTGACTTTGTCACGGGGCTGCCCCCTTCAAGTGGCATGACCGTCATTCTCACCATAGTTGACCGTTTCAGCAAGATGGCACACTTCATTCCCCTCCCCAAGCTCCCAACCGCCAAGGAGACCGCCCAGGTGGTCCTGGAACACGTCTTCCGGATCCACGGACTGCCAAAGGATGTAGTTTCTGACCGTGGTCCACAATTCTCCTCCGCTTTTTGGAAGGAGTTCTGTCACCTGCTGGGAGCCACAGTCAGTCTGACTTCCGGATTCCATCCCCAATCCAATGGGCAGTCAGAGCGGGCTAATCAGGAGCTCGAGAAGGCACTGCGATGCATGACTTCACGCAACCCCCACTCCTGGTCGCAGCAATTGACATGGGTGGAGTACGCACACAATTCTCTGACCTGCTCTGCCATCGGTATGTCCCCTTTCCAATGTGTTTATGGATACCAGCCTCCTCTATTTGCCAGCCAGGAAGAGGAGGTTACTTGCCCATCTGCACTTGCTTTTGCCCGTCGATGTCGCCGCACCTGGTCACAAGCCCGAGCCACACTCCTCAGATCCGTTGCCAGCTACACTACCGGGGCCAACCGTCGGAGAATTCCTGCTCCCACCTACCATGTTGGTCAAAGGGTGTGGTTGTCCTCGAAGAACCTGCCACTCAGGGTGGAGTCGCAGAAGCTGGCACCTCGGTTCATTGGCCCATTCCCTATCATAAGAGTGATTAGCCCAACTGCTGTCCGGCTCCAACTGCCTAATTCCCTGAGGGTGCACCCCACTTTCCATGTGTCTAAGATTAAGCCCATCCATGAGAGTCCGCTGGTCCCTGCTGCGCCTTGTCCTCCTCCTCCACGGCTCGTCGATGGTGGTCTGGTTTACACCGTCCGCCGCCTGCTTCGGTCCAGACGGAGGGGTAGGGGTCTCCAGTACCTCATTGACTGGGAGGGCTATGGACCTGAGGAAAGGACCTGGGTGCCAGCTAGTCGGATTGTGGATAGGACTCTCATCACCGCTTTCCACCAACGGCATCCTGATCAACCTGCAATCCGTAGGGGCCGCCCCAGAGGGGTCCCTAACCGTCCTGCCCGCTCGGCTTCCTGTCCTGTGCCTGATCCTGTCTCGGGACCTGTCCCATCTCCCGACCACGGCCCTCCGGCTTCCTCCGAGGATGAGGACGTTCACTCGGACCGTTCGGAGGAGTTCTAGCCCTCCTCCGGCTCCCCTCCTCCCGCCCGGCGTGGTGTTGCTCTTGGGACTTCTGGGGCCGTCCCTTGGGGGGGGGGTTCTGTCATGAGCCTCTCACTCCACCGGGTTACCACCTTAATTTTCTTCCACTCTGCTCACCACTCTCTCTACTCAGCCTAACTAGCTCCACCTGTCCCTGCTCTGCTCTGCTCTAATTACTCTGCCAGCTGCGCTGCATTACCCACTACCTCTCCCAGTATTTAAGGCCCTGTCTTTCAGCTCTCCGGTGTCAGATCGTCTGCAAAGCTCACACCCGGAACCTGTTTGCTCGCGCTTCTGGCTCACCCTGGTTTTGTGACCCCGGACCTGCCTGATTTTTGGAGACTCTTCTGCCCCAGGAGATCCAGACCTGTTTCTGCCATAACGACTCCTGACTACTCTTCAATCCCGGTAACTCTGACCAGCCTTCTGCCTTGCTACTACGTATTTTGGATTTCCCTTGAACTGTACTGCTGCCTTGTTTCATTCCGCCCTGTTGTGTCTGTGTCTCCCCCCCCCAGGACTTCTGGACCACCCACCACCGGCTTCATAGGACGCATCGCTGCCACTGGGGGGGGCACAGACCCAGCACATTGGACGGGACCCCTGTTACCCCTGGAGCCTTCATTCACTCCCTACTTCCCTTTTCCCTTAAGTTTTAATAAACTTTCTGGTGTGACGCAATTGTGGTCCTCTGGTCGTCTGTCTGAACCGTGACAGTGTGTTTGTGTGTGTGTGTGTGTGTGTGTCAGTATCAGAAGAGGCTGGTGGGAGGAGCTTTAGGAGGAAGGGCTCACTGTAATGGCTGGAAAAATGGAATGTGGTTTCCATATGTTTGATGTGTTTGACTCCGTTCCATTGATTCCATTCCAGCCATTACAATGAGCCCATCCTCCTAAAGCTACTCCCACCAGCCTCCTCTGGTCAGTATACATTACCTGTAGGTTGTCTCCTATCCACCAGTAGAAGACAGTCAGGTTGGCCTCTGAAGGAAGCACCACAGCTGTCAGGTTGACTTCCTGGTTAACCCTGGCAATGGGAACTACTTCCAGGTGAACTTCCTGTAGAGGGGCTGTGACCTGGATGTACATGATGGCCTGGTCGTGTCCGGCCATGTTCTCTGCCTTGACGGTGACGCGGTAGACCCCCAGCTGTTCGTAGCGGTGCTGGATGGGCTCGTCTGTCACCGTCAGGTTCTGGTAGATGGCCCTCACCCCGTCACCCAGGTCCACCTGGTACTTAGTGTTGCTGGTGTCAGCCTGGGTGAGGGAGGAGGTACAGGAGAAGAACATCACTGAATTGGGCTGATAAATGGGATAAACTAATGCTCTATTTCACGTGTCAAACTCATTCCACGGAGGGCCGAGTGTCTGCATGTTTTCGCTCCTATGAATGACCTGTTGGTTGTGTGTGTGCGTGTGTCAGTATCAGAACTCGACTTGATTGATGAATTAAGGTCACTGATTTGTAAGGAACTTCACCTGGTTGTCGAGGTCTTAATTGAAAGGAAAAACCAAAAACCACAGCCCTATTTACTACGAATGTAGTTTGAGGCATTAGCGAGGTAACTTTGGTCAACCCTGAGTTCAACTTGGGATAACTGGAACCACAAAAGTGCCTCACCTTTCAGCCAGATACATTTCTATGGCAACAAATCCTTCAGATCTAACCTGCTCCGGGGCAGACCAACTCAGGGTTAACCTGAATGAAGTATCTGAGCCACGAGTTGAGGACCAATGAAATCAGATTCCCTCCCTCTCGCAAAAAGATTGCTTCATCATCCACTTCATTTGAGGAAGACAACTGAATAAACATTTACTAATCAAATGTGTTTTTGTGTGTTAAGAAATAGTAATACCTATCACATTACACATTTAGTAATGACAAATGCA